>NC_063173.1:2085329-2089751 GCF_023159225.1 Perognathus longimembris pacificus | reverse complement strand
AACCCTAACCCTAACCCTAACCCTAACCCTAACCCTAACCCTAACCCTAACCCTAACCCTAACCCTAACCCTAACCCTAACCCTAACCCTAACCCTAACCCTAACCCTAACCCTAACCCTAACCCTAACCCTAACCCTAACCCTAACCCTAACCCTAACCCTAACCCTAACCCTAACCCTAACCCTAACCCTAACCCTAACCCTAACCCTAACCCTAACCCTAACCCTAACCCTAACCCTAACCCTAACCCTAACCCTAACCCTAACCCTAACCTAACCCTAACCCTAACCCTAACCCTAACCCTAACCCTAACCCTAACCCTAACCCTAACCCTAACCCTAACCCTAACCCTAACCCTAACCCTAACCCTAACCCTAACCCTAACCCTAACCCTAACCCTAACCCTAACCCTAACCCTAACCCTAACCCTAACCCTAACCCTAACCCTAACCCTAACCCTAACCCTAACCCTAACCCTAACCCTAACCCTAACCCTAACCCTAACCCTAACCCTAACCCTAACCCTAACCCTAACCCTAACCCTAACCCTAACCCTAACCCTAACCCTAACCCTAACCCTAACCCTAACCCTAACCCTAACCCTAACCCTAACCCTAACCCTAACCCTAACCCTAACCCTAACCCTAACCCTAACCCTAACCCTAACCCTAACCCTAACCCTAACCCTAACCCTAACCCTAACCCTAACCCTAACCCTAACCCTAACCCTAACCCTAACCCTAACCCTAACCCTAACCCTAACCCTAACCCTAACCCTAACCCTAACCCTAACCCTAACCCTAACCCTAACCCTAACCCTAACCCTAACCCTAACCCTAACCCTAACCCTAACCCTAACCCTAACCCTAACCCTAACCCTAACCCTAACCCTAACCCTAACCCTAACCCTAACCCTAACCCTAACCCTAACCCTAACCCTAACCCTAACCCTAACCCTAACCCTAACCCTAACCCTAACCCTAACCCTAACCCTAACCCTAACCCTAACCCTAACCCTAACCCTAACCCTAACCCTAACCCTAACCCTAACCCTAACCCTAACCCTAACCCTAACCCTAACCCTAACCCTAACCCTAACCCTAACCCTAACCCTAACCCTAACCCTAACCCTAACCCTAACCCTAACCCTAACCCTAACCCTAACCCTAACCCTAACCCTAACCCTAACCCTAACCCTAACCCTAACCCTAACCCTAACCCTAACCCTAACCCTAACCCTAACCCTAACCCTAACCCTAACCCTAACCCTAACCCTAACCCTAACCCTAACCCTAACCCTAACCCTAACCCTAACCCTAACCCTAACCCTAACCCTAACCCTAACCCTAACCCTAACCCTAACCCTAACCCTAACCCTAACCCTAACCCTAACCCTAACCCTAACCCTAACCCTAACCCTAACCCTAACCTAACCCTAACCCTAACCCTAACCCTAACCCTAACCCTAACCCTAACCCTAACCCTAACCCTAACCCTAACCCTAACCCTAACCCTAACCCTAACCCTAACCCTAACCCTAACCCTAACCCTAACCCTAACCCTAACCCTAACCCTAACCCTAACCTAACCCTAACCCTAACCCTAACCCTAACCCTAACCCTAACCCTAACCCTAACCCTAACCCTAACCCTAACCCTAACCCTAACCCTAACCCTAACCCTAACCCTAACCCTAACCCTAACCCTAACCCTAACCCTAACCCTAACCCTAACCCTAACCCTAACCCTAACCCTAACCCTAACCCTAACCCTAACCCTAACCCTAACCCTAACCCTAACCCTAACCCTAACCCTAACCCTAACCCTAACCCTAACCCTAACCCTAACCCTAACCCTAACCCTAACCCTAACCCTAACCCTAACCCTAACCCTAACCCTAACCCTAACCCTAACCCTAACCCTAACCCTAACCCTAACCCTAACCCTAACCCTAACCCTAACCCTAACCCTAACCCTAACCCTAACCCTAACCCTAACCCTAACCCTAACCCTAACCCTAACCCTAACCCTAACCCTAACCCTAACCCTAACCCTAACCCTAACCCTAACCCTAACCCTAACCCTAACCCTAACCCTAACCCTAACCCTAACCCTAACCCTAACCCTAACCCTAACCCTAACCCTAACCCTAACCCTAACCCTAACCCTAACCCTAACCCTAACCCTAACCCTAACCCTAACCCTAACCCTAACCCTAACCCTAACCCTAACCCTAACCCTAACCCTAACCCTAACCCTAACCCTAACCCTAACCCTAACCCTAACCCTAACCCTAACCCTAACCCTAACCCTAACCCTAACCCTAACCCTAACCCTAACCCTAACCCTAACCCTAACCCTAACCCTAACCCTAACCCTAACCCTAACCCTAACCCTAACCCTAACCCTAACCCTAACCCTAACCCTAACCCTAACCCTAACCCTAACCCTAACCCTAACCCTAACCCTAACCCTAACCCTAACCCTAACCCTAACCCTAACCCTAACCCTAACCCTAACCCTAACCCTAACCCTAACCCTAACCCTAACCCTAACCCTAACCCTAACCCTAACCCTAACCCTAACCCTAACCCTAACCCTAACCCTAACCCTAACCCTAACCCTAACCCTAACCCTAACCCTAACCCTAACCCTAACCCTAACCCTAACCCTAACCCTAACCCTAACCCTAACCCTAACCCTAACCCTAACCCTAACCCTAACCCTAACCCTAACCCTAACCTAACCCTAACCCTAACCCTAACCCTAACCCTAACCCTAACCCTAACCCTAACCCTAACCCTAACCCTAACCCTAACCCTAACCCTAACCCTAACCCTAACCCTAACCCTAACCCTAACCCTAACCCTAACCCTAACCCTAACCCTAACCCTAACCCTAACCCTAACCCTAACCCTAACCCTAACCCTAACCCTAACCCTAACCCTAACCCTAACCCTAACCCTAACCCTAACCCTAACCCTAACCCTAACCCTAACCCTAACCCTAACCCTAACCCTAACCCTAACCCTAACCCTAACCCTAACCCTAACCCTAACCCTAACCCTAACCCTAACCCTAACCCTAACCCTAACCCTAACCTAACCCTAACCCTAACCCTAACCCTAACCCTAACCCTAACCCTAACCCTAACCCTAACCCTAACCCTAACCCTAACCCTAACCCTAACCCTAACCCTAACCCTAACCCTAACCCTAACCCTAACCCTAACCCTAACCCTAACCCTAACCCTAACCCTAACCCTAACCCTAACCCTAACCCTAACCCTAACCCTAACCCTAACCCTAACCCTAACCCTAACCCTAACCCTAACCCTAACCCTAACCCTAACCCTAACCCTAACCCTAACCCTAACCCTAACCCTAACCCTAACCCTAACCCTAACCCTAACCCTAACCCTAACCCTAACCCTAACCCTAACCCTAACCCTAACCCTAACCCTAACCCTAACCCTAACCCTAACCCTAACCCTAACCCTAACCCTAACCCTAACCCTAACCCTAACCCTAACCCTAACCCTAACCCTAACCCTAACCCTAACCCTAACCCTAACCCTAACCCTAACCCTAACCCTAACCCTAACCCTAACCCTAACCCTAACCCTAACCCTAACCCTAACCCTAACCCTAACCCTAACCCTAACCCTAACCCTAACCCTAACCCTAACCCTAACCCTAACCCTAACCCTAACCCTAACCCTAACCCTAACCCTAACCCTAACCCTAACCCTAACCCTAACCCTAACCCTAACCCTAACCCTAACCCTAACCCTAACCCTAACCCTAACCCTAACCCTAACCCTAACCCTAACCCTAACCCTAACCCTAACCCTAACCCTAACCCTAACCCTAACCCTAACCCTAACCCTAACCCTAACCCTAACCCTAACCCTAACCCTAACCCTAACCCTAACCCTAACCCTAACCCTAACCCTAACCCTAACCCTAACCCTAACCCTAACCCTAACCCTAACCCTAACCCTAACCCTAACCCTAACCCTAACCCTAACCCTAACCCTAACCCTAACCCTAACCCTAACCCTAACCCTAACCCTAACCCTAACCCTAACCCTAACCCTAACCCTAACCCTAACCCTAACCCTAACCCTAACCCTAACCCTAACCCTAACCCTAACCCTAACCCTAACCCTAACCCTAACCCTAACCCTAACCCTAACCCTAACCCTAACCCTAACCCTAACCCTAACCCTAACCCTAACCCTAACCCTAACCCTAACCCTAACCCTAACCCTAACCCTAACCCTAACCCTAACCCTAACCCTAACCCTAACCCTAACCCTAACCCTAACCCTAACCCTAACCCTAACCCTAACCCTAACCCTAACCCTAACCCTAACCCTAACCCTAACCCTAACCCTAACCCTAACCCTAACCCTAACCC
>NC_063173.1:1964797-2084829 GCF_023159225.1 Perognathus longimembris pacificus | reverse complement strand
CCCATCCCTTGAGTCATGTCCCCAGCGCTCTTCCTGCTTTATCTTTTTGCATAAGATCTCACATGATCTCGCAGGCCTGGACTGTGGTCCTCCTATTTATGTATCCTACATGGTTGGGATGACAGATGGGAACCGCCACAGTCAGCTTTTTATTGGTTGAGATGGAGTTGCTCCAGTTCTTTTGCCCAGGCTAGCCTTGAATTTGAACCTTCTGATCTCCTTCCAACTAGCTAGGATTACAGGCCACCATGCCTGAACATTAACAGTAGCTACCCTGAGGATACAGAGATATCTATATACTTATGTGAAAAACAAAAATGGTATCATGTTATAGAAATCACTTGCCCTTTTTCTTGCAGTTCTGAAGATTCACAGTGACTTACCCTGCATTTCATTCTGTTTATGGATCTAAAAGACACATTACCACAGGGTGCAGTTTCAGCCCCCTACTTGGAGTTCTGGGTCATGGTTTATATACTTTCTTACTCCCCCCCCCCCCTTTTAGACCACAGAGGGGTTTTATTTTTATAGTTAGTGTTGCGTGTGGGCTTGAACTCAGAGCTTCACACTTTTGCTCCACTTTTTTGTTCATGGCTAGCATTCTACCACTTGAGTCATACTAGTTTCAGCCTTTTGCTGGTTTACCGGAGATAAGAGTCTCTTGTCTGCCTCAGCTGGTGTCAAACTGTAATAGTTAGGTCTCAGCCTCCTGAGTAGCTAGGATTGCAGACATGAGCCACTGGTGTCTACTCTTAACTATTCATAGGTACATAAATTTAGGTTAGATGAACTAAAAAACAGAAATAGTAATTGGGGGAGATGACTTAGAGATGAATCTAGAATACCTTGGAAAGATAAGTCTAGATTAGAGTCTATTTCTTGGGTTGTAACTTTATCCATGTGTGCCAGGGTTTATCAGGAGGAAGAGCAGTAGTGGTATCTATCTCTAAGTGTCGTTAGACATTGAAGGACAGTGTGTGTAGTGTGCAGACGGTTCCCTGTACATAGTAAACACCTTATGAACACTTAAATACATTTTAACAACAGATTGCAACTGTGTCTCAAGCAGTGCTCTCTGTAGTAGACACAGATAGCAATAGGACCTGTTCTCCAAGAACTGATGGCCTCAGGTAGGCAGCTACAACGACCACACGATGGCCTGCATGCCGAGGAGATAGGACTTCTACAGGAGTTCCGCGTTGTCAAGGCCCAGAGAATCTTTAGAAACGCTAGTCCAATGAACACATGAATTCGGCACTTGAGTTCAGCTTTGTAGAATGGCCAGGTGTTGAACAGTCAGATAAGGAGGGAAGGGCTCAGAGACACTAAGAAAGTATCTGCTCAAAGAATGTAAAGTAGTATTTCAATGTAGCTAAAAACAAGAGATATACTGTAGGAGATGAAGCTAGACGTGCAGGTGTGTCAAGCAAAGGACTCTGGACTTTATTCTGAAAGCCTGGAGGGTTTAAACAGGGAAAGACATCAGGACATTATGAGGTTTTTTTTCCCCCCTCAGACACTGGAGTTTGAAGCCTTGTGCATGCTAGGCTGGTGCTCTTCCACTTGAACCAAAACTTTATCCCTGCTTTTCTTTCTTTTTTTCCCAGTCCTGGGCCTTGGACTCAGGGCCTGAGCACTGTCCCTGGCTTCTTTTTGCTCAAGGCTAGCACTCTGCCCCTTGAGCCACAGCACCACTTCTGGCCATTTTCTATATATGTGGTGCTGAGGAATGGAACCCAGGGCTTCATGTATACAAGGCAACCAGTAACTCTTACCAACCCACTGCAGAAGGCAGTGGGTTAATGAATTTAAAATGAAGGACAAACCATTAGTGGAGGATCTGATAGCTAGAGGTAGTGTCCTTGCCATAGCAGTTAGAAATGGAGGTGTTTCTGGGATGCCTCAGTCCCTTTGTGCTGCTGTAACAAAATCCTTTAGATGACTGGGTAATTTAGAGATTTATCTCTCTCACAGTTGTGTAGGCTGATAAGTCCAAGATCAAACTACCATGACATTTATGGTGTGCAGAATTTCCTTTCTCCCTCTAAAGTGCTACCAGGTTACTGTGTCCCTCACATGGTAGGTCTAGAAATATTCTTGGAAACATTATAGCAGACACACTTGCAACACTATCCTGATTTAACCAACGAGATTTGACTTTGTTAGCTTCAGATCTCTGCTCCTCCTCCTGTTTTTACTTCTTTTCTTTTTGAGGCAGTATCTCACTGTATAGCTCAGGCTGGCTTGGAATATTGTAGCCTCAGCGAATCTTGAAATCAGCTGCTGCTACTTCAACTTTGTGTGTGTGTGTGTGTGTGTGTGCGCGCGCTTGTCCTGGGGGTTGAACTCAGGGCCTGGGAGCTGTCCCTGAGGGTTTTTTTCTTCTTTTTTTTTTTTCTGCCATTTGAGTCACAGCGCTACTTTCAGATTTTTGGTGTTTAACTGGAGATAAGAGCCTCAAGGACTTTCCTGCCTGGGCTGGCTTTGAACCCCGATCCTCAGATCTCAGCCTTCGAGTAGCTGGGATGACAGGTGTGTCACCAGCATCCAGTTAACTATTTTTTTTTATTGGCATACATTAATAATTCAAAAGTTTCTTTGTGACATTTCCAAAGCTCTGTGGTGCACTGAACAAACCCATCCCCTTCATTACCTGTTTCCTAGGCTGTTCTCCTTCTTTCTTTTCAAAATGCTTGGCATCTCTCTGTCCTCCTCCTTCCCCAGCGCCCAGTCCTTTTCCTACCCGCGCAGGCGGGCCTCACTCCATATGGACGTCCATCCCCACCGCTGCCCGGGCTGGCTTTGAACCGCGGTCCTCGCGTCTCAGCCTGCTGAGTGGCCTCCTTTTCCTTTCCTTGGGGGTGACTGACAGGCCGCGCACGCCGGGCGGGCCCGGGGCCCGGGGGCGGGGCCTCCCGACGGGGGCCGCGGCCGGTGCTCGACGCCAGCCCCGCGTCCACCCGCAGGCGGTCTCCTCACCCGGCGTCGCGGGGCCCCCCGCTCTCCCGGCCCGTGGACGTCCTCCCCCGCCGCGTGAGAGGCGGCGGCCCCGGCGCGCGGCGCGGGGGTGGGGGGGGGGGAACCCGGCTGCCGGCCCCACGGCGGGAGGCACGGCCGCTCTCCCCGTCGGCGCCGGCGTCACGCGCCGGTGACGTCATCCCGCCGCCCGCCCGCGCCGGCCTCGCGCCGGGGGGTCGCTCGGGCGCTCCCGCCCCTCCCACCTGCGGGGGGCGTGGCGTCGGCCGGGGGCGTGGCGGGGGCGGGCCCGGGCCGGTGGGCGGGGCCTCGGGCGCGTCCGGCGCCGGGCCCCACGGCGGCGTACAATAGCGAGGCTGCGGGCGGCGGGCGGCGGCGGCGGCGGTGCACCGCGGCGGCGCGGGCCTGAGGTGCTGGCGGCCCGGCGACGCCCCTCGCGCTTCCCCCCCGACCCCCGGCGGCTCCCCCGGCCCCCGCACTCGCCCGCGCCGCGTCCCCTCCACACAGCGCCTGCCCCGAGCTCCGCCCCGCGCCCCGCGCCCCGCGCCCGCTCCCGAGTCCGCGGGGCCTCCGAGCGCCCCGCGCCCCCTCTCGCGAGCCCCGAGTCCCGGGGTCCCGGCGCGCGGCGGCGGCGGCGGCGGCGGCGGGAGGAGAAAGTGCGGCGGCCCCCGCGCCCGCCCCCGGCCGGGCCGCCGCCCCCTCAGGCGGTCCTGGAGGACCCGGAGCCGGCGAGCGCCCAAGGTGAGAGCCGGGGGCCCGGGCCGGGGGCGGGGCGGGGCGGGGGCGGCGGGGGGGGCCGGGCCCGCGCCCATTCATTCGGGGCGGCGGGGCGCGCGCCAGGTGAGCGGAGGTCGCGCCGCCCGCCCGCCGGGACCAACAAAGGGTACCGGCGCCCGCCCCGCGGCGACCTGGCTCCGCGACCCGCTCCCTCCCCAACTTCACGGGGTCGGTCGCCGCCCGGCCCGGCGGGGGGACGCCCCGAGCCGCTCCGCACCGCGGGGCCGCGGGCCCCCCGCTCCGGGCAGCACTTGAGGGGCTCAGCCTCCCCCCCCCCCGGGCGGCCCCCCCGCTCCGGGCAGCACTTGAGGGGCTCAGCCCCCCCCCGGGCGCCCCCCCCAGCTCCGGGCAGCCCTTGAGGGGCTCAGCCCCCCCGGGCGGCCCCCCCGCTCCGGGCAGCACTTGAGGGGCTCAGTCCCCCCCCGGGCGGCCCCCCCGCTCCGGGCAGCCCTTGAGGGGTTCAGCCCCCCCCCCCGCTCCGGGCAGCCCTTGAGGGGCTCAGCCCCCCCCCGGGCGGCCCCCCTGCTCCGGGCAGCCCTTGAGGGGCTCAGCCCCACCCCCCGGGCGCCCCCCCCCCCCGCTCCGGGCAGCACTTGAGGGGCTCAGCCCCCCCGCGGGCGGCCCCCCTGCTCCGGGCAGCACTTGAGGGGCTCAGCCCCCCCCCGGGCGGCCCCCCCCTGCTCCGGGCAGCCCTTGAGGGGCTCAGCCCCACCCCCCGGGCGCCCCCCCCCCCGCTCCGGGCAGCACTTGGGCTCAGCCCCCCCCGGGCGGCCCCCCCTGCTCCGGGCAGCACTTGAGGGGCTCAGCCCCCCCGCGGGCGGCCCCCCTGCTCCGGGCAGCACTTGGGCTCAGCCCCCCCCGGGCGGCCCCCCTGCTCCGGGCAGCACTTGAGGGGCTCAGCCCCCCCGCGGGCGGCCCCCCCCGCTCCGGGCAGCACTTGAGGGGCTCAGCCCCCCCCCGGGCGGCCCCCCGCTCCGGGCAGCACTTGGGCTCAGCCCCCCCCGGGCGGCCCCCCCTGCTCCGGGCAGCACTTGAGGGGCTCAGCCCCCCCGCGGGCGGCCCCCCCCGCTCCGGGCAGCACTTGAGGGGCTCAGCCCCCCCCCGGGCGGTCCCCCCTGCTCCGGGCAGCACTTGAGGGGCTCAGCCCCCCCCCGGGCGGCCCCCCCCCCGCTCCGGGCAGCACTTGAGGGGCTCAGCCCCCCCCGGGCGGGCCCCCCTGCTCCGGGCAGCACTTGAGGGGCTCAGCCCCCCCCCCCGGGAGGTCCCCCTGCTCGGGGCATCACTTTAGGGGTTCAGCCCCTCCCCGGGGCGGGGAGGGGGATAAATCCAAGCCAAGGTGCTGGACTGGCGGCCCCTGCTCCGGGCAGCACTTTAGGGGTTCAGTCCCCCCCGGCCTCCCCCGGCTCCGGGCATCATTTGAGGGGTTCAGCCCCTTCCCGGGCGGCCCCCCTATTCCGGGCATCACTTTAGGGGCTCAGCCCCTCCCCGGGGCGGGGTGGGGGGGTAAATCCAAGCCCAGGTGCTGGACGGGCCGCCCCTCCCCCGGGGACCTCTCCAGCTCGGGGAGTTACAAGAGCGAATTTCCTTCACTTTCACTGCTCTCCCGGCTCCTGGTCGTGACTGCTAGCGCACCACCATCCCCGTCTGGAACTTTGTAGCCGAGGAGTGTCTTGTGAGGATGACTTGAGAAGCGTGGGGCGAGTTCCTCTGGTCTTGGGGCAGAGTCCTTGGACAGTTGACTTTATGCTTTACTGTAATTCCAGAACTGAAAGGAAAGGCTAGTTCCGTGGTTGCTTGTCAAAGTTCCTATCGGTTAATCTTGATTTTAAGATTTGTTCTTTTGAGGGGGGGAAAAAAGCCCCTCTTTGGTGTTTTTTCTTTTTTGCCTATTGGTCACTTCCAGCAGCCGTATGTGCTAAGCGTTTGCTTTTAAGCTTCAGAAATGGGCAGGTAGCAGATTTACTCAGCGTTCACTATTCCACTGAAGAGTCCTCTCCCGTGAAGTCTTTGCTGGTATCATCTTGTCCTTTCCAACGGTAGAAGTGACTTCGGCCTACTGGGAGTTCCACCACTGCATCTGAAACATTTTTGTTGTTTCTACATCAGGTGCATAAGAACCCACCTCACCTGAACTGGAAACCACCTGGGTTTTGGGAACGCCTACCCTGTAACAGTTCCTGGAGCTTGTTTGTACTCTTAGCTACATTAAGACTTAGGTCTTACTCGGTAAGGGGGCCTGTCTAGTCACTCATCTGTTTACTCAGTATTACTGGAGTCTGGAGTGCTACTATGTTTCAAGCTTCCTTCTAAGAGATAGGGGATTCCCAGTGTACTAAGACTGCCTCTGTCTTCCATGAGCTCAAAGTCTAGGGTGAGGTAGACATGTAAACAATGAAGGCCCTGTGAGGGACTCCCGCACTGGGAGTACGGTGCAGGAGCGGAGGTTGCTGGACCTGTTTTACAAGTCTTGTCTTGGCCAGAATGAGTCCTGAAAGGAAAGTGACTGGCCCCTCATCTCATCCATAAGAGGTCACTTGATAAAAGAGTTGTTCAGTTCAATCCCGTGTATGTTAACTGAGCATATGTTTTGAGGCAAGGAGAAAGGAATGCCCTAAAGAAAGGTATTTGTGAACCTAGAAGAATCTTTCTTTTTTTTTTG
This sequence comes from Perognathus longimembris pacificus, assembly GCF_023159225.1. Lineage (NCBI taxonomy): Eukaryota > Metazoa > Chordata > Mammalia > Rodentia > Heteromyidae > Perognathus > Perognathus longimembris. The sequence continues at coordinate 2,078,417 of NC_063173.1, read as the reverse complement.
GGCCAGTCCTGGGCTTGGACTCAGGGCCTGAGCACTGTCCCTGGCTTCTTTTTGCTCAAGGCTAGCACTCTGCCACTTGAGCCACAGCGCCACTTCTGGCCGTTTTCTATGTATGTGGTGCTGGGGAATCGAACCCAGGGCTTCATGTATATGAGGCAAGCACTCTTGCCACTAGGCCATATTCCCAGCCCTAGAAGAATCTTTCTAAAACAAAACATCGATGCGTCGTCATCATTTCCTTGACATGCAATAAGAAACTTGGAAAGAAGCTAGGCTGTGGTGTCTCCTGCAATTCTAGCTGTTGAGGGGCTGCCCCAGAGGATGTAGGTTTGAAGACAGCCTCCAAAGTAGCCAGCAAAAAGCAGGCCTGGAAGCATCACTCAAGAGGTAGAGCCCCACGAATTGAGCTTAGGGTTCTGAGTTCAAAGCCAAGTACTGCAGGAAACAAAACAAAATTTGGAAAGAAAAATGATGACAACAAAAAAGAAATTTGTGGAAATCAGACCAATGCCTGCCTTTATAGCCTCACTTTCTGTACTCCCCCACATCTTTATTTCTCATCTCTGCCTTTGCATGTGCTACATTTTTTTTTTTAACCTGGAATGCCTGCCTGCCTTTTAACCCTTCATATGAAAGAGCCCTTGTTGAATCTCCAGGACGCAGTCCCTTAGTATTCTACCTTCCTCCTCACAAGGGACTTGTTCTTCTATAGCTTACTGGCTCATAGCTTACTGGCTCATTCTTACAATCCTCTTCTTGTTACTCTGTTCTAATTAAATTTGGGTTCATATATATTTTCCTTAGCCTGTGAATTTCTTGAGGATAGGATCAGTTTAGTTTAGTGCCTAACAGAGTTCATGGCACTTTAAGTGAATTAATGTATGAAGGAAGAAGCAAAGCAAGGTGCATGAGATAGGATACCTAATCTTTTGGGTTGGAATAATTAGTTCTCAAAGTGGTTCCTGAACGAGCATTGTCAGGAAAATCTGAAAACTTGAAAAATTAACAGGTATCATTCCAAGTCTAAACGTGAAAAGCTCTGGATTTGGGGTGCTGACATCCTTTTTATTAATTGCTCCAAGTGATGTTAATGCTTGTTGAAGTTTAGGAACCATGAGGCTAACGCTTTTCGGTGTTGATGTCTCATGCTGAGATTGGGAAGACAGTGGATCAAGGCCAGCCTTGGCGAACAGGTGAGACCTTCTCAACCAATAGCTGGATGCAGTCGCACATGTTTGTCAGTTTTGCTACAGGGAGGCCAAGATTAGGAGGCTGTTTCTGGCCAGCCTGAGCCGTAAAGCCTTCCAGACTCCATCTCAGCAGAAGTTGAGCATGGTGGTTTACACCTGTCATCCCAGTGATGGTAGGAAGTGAAAAATAAAATTACAGCCCATGCATAGGCCTGGGCAAAAAGTGAGACCCTATGTCCGAAATAACCAGCACAGCCAGGCACCAGTGGCTCAGACCTGTAATCCTAGCTACCGAGGAGGCTGGGATCTGAGGATTGCAGTTTGAAGCCAGCCTGGATAGACACATTCAAGAAACTCTTATCTCCAGTTAACCAGCAAGAAAAGCCAGAAATGGAGGTGTCCCTTCAGACTGGCACAGAAACACAAAAATAACCAGTGTAAGATGGACACAGTGGCGCAAACTTACTTGGGAGGTGGAGATTTACTATCTTTAACCAGATTTTTACATTCTTCTTGTTTTTTGTTTTATTTTGTTTTGTTTTCTCTTTCAATAATGACCTGAAAACTACTGACATATCTTTTTTTTTTTTTTTTGCCAGTCCTGCGCCTTGAACTCAGGGCCTGAGCTTCTTTTTGCTCAAGGCTAGCACTCTGCCACTTGAGCCACAGCGCCACTTCTGGCCATTTTCTATATATGTGGTGTTGGGGAATCGAACCTAGGGCTTCATGTATACGAACCTAGGGCTTCAAGCACTCTTGCCACTAGGCCATATTCCCAGCCCACTACTGACATATCTTAGGCCAAGAATGTTTCTTGGAAATTGGCAATTTGATTTTGCAAGTCTAAATAAGCACCTTAACTTTTGAGTCTTAACTTGAGACTATGTCTTTCCAGACTCCTGTGTTTTTGTCTTTCTGTAGAGATACTTCAAATCCTACAAGGGTTTATTTAGCTCCAGATAGAAGTTTCTCTTATGAAGCTTTTAAAATGCTTTTGTTTCTTTTACTTTTTTACAGCCTAACATGACATGCCCAGATGTCTCTTTTCTTTTTCACTTCTGGGCAAGTTTATTTGTTCGTTAATTTACTTATTTGCTTTCTTTCCCCCATATTTTGTTTTTAAAGTGTAGATTAATTGTATGAGGCTTCATTGGGATAGTTATCCACTTATAAACAGCTATTGAGCCTTTCTCTACCATAGCTTGGCTCTTCTATCAAACAGGATGTGCAGCAGCTATACAATAGGGTCCAGTGTGTGTGTGTGTGTGTGTGTGTGTGTGTGTGTGTGTGATTCTGATGCTCAAATTCAGGGCTGGGGGGCTGTCCCTGAGATTTTTGCTCAAGTTTAGTGCTCCATCACTTTGGCCACAGTTCTCCTTCTGGCGTTTTGGTGGTTAATTGGAGGTAGGAGTCTCATGAACCTTCCTGCCTGGACTGGCTTTGAACCTCGATCCTCAGATCTCAGCCTTCTGAGTGGCTACGATCACAAATGTGGAGCCATCAGTTCCCAGCCATGCAATCCAGGTTTTTGAGCTAAGGATAATATAGCATAGTATGGTAGGTACTGAAATCAAGGGGTTAAAAAAAATAGAGGAATATGACCCTAAAGGGGGTAGAAAGCTGTCTACATACATTTTAGCTCATTTTTGTCAAACATTTGTCATTTTTGATAAACAGATTCAAGAAAATAACTGTAAGCCATCATTGGCTTTGCTGTGAAAACTAAAACAAAATAAAGCTAGAATTAACTGTTGGTAATTTGGGACAATCTCCTAGTCTATTCCTGATGATTTAACATCCCCTCCTCTTAATGTTTCTGAGCCATAGCTAGAAAGTGGGAAAAACCTTCTTTTTTTTTTTTTAAATATAGTAGAGAAATGTTTAAGGTTATCCAAAGAGGACATCTCTTCATAGATATCTGAATTCTAAATAGGTAATGAATGCTGTAATTGGAGTGAGGGAATGATGAAGAGCTGGGAAAGTTCAGAGGCCTTAATTTCATCTGTGTTATTGCATGAGCTTGTAAAAGAAATTTTATCTCTATTCCTTTGGTCCTCACTGTAAAATGAGGTTAGTAACAGTTGCTATGTCTAGCTTTCAGGGTTATGAAGCAACTAAACAAAATATTGATAGAGAGAAACCTTTGAAGACCAAAAATTGGTTAGCTCATTGTTAAATGAGGATAAACTTACTAACAATTGCTATTAAACATAGGTTTTGTACCAGACACTGTATGAGGTGTTTAACATGTTTTTTCCAACCTCCAGAATAACTATGGAAGATGGTTGCTGGTATCTTATAGATAAGGAAGCAGAGGATTGTTCATAAAGGAAACTTGTTCAAGGCTTTGCGGCAAATAAGTGGCATACCTCCATTCCAGTCCTTAGCCACCTGGCTCCAACAGCTTTGTGCTATTATCACTCCTCAGAGTGCTCTACTTTTTGTGCATAGAAGATACAGGAATGTCTTGCAAATAGTGCTGTCAGAGTTAAAGTAAAAGCTTTCTCCAGTATGCTTTTCTGAGTGCCTGCACGCACACATGCATTGGAAATATTGGCAAATACAGGTTTACGTTAATTGCAGTTTATACCGGAGAAAGATAGCTTTCCAGAGTGTTATTTTGGCCAGTTTTCACAGTATCCCTGTGAGATAGGTGTTCCCATTTTATAAGACAGTAGCCTGTGGATCACAGAAGTGTTGATTTACTAATGTCACATCATTAGCAAATGCCTGGATAGTGATTTTAAACTATATTTTAAAATTCTAAAAGTATTACCTTACTTTTGCCTCTATCATTACAGTAAACTAGAAACCTCTTTTTAAATCGCTTCCTAGTCTCTTTAGTTACTTCCTCTTAAGAAAATCCTGATTAACTTCCACAGTTTAAACTAGTCTTTTCTAGTTCAGCAATTTCTTTTAATTGATGATAAACTCTGACAGATGGTCATGATTGTGCAGTTTAAAGATAATATTTTCCTGAAAGATCAGGCTTTATCCAGCATTCTGTGTCACCTGTGCCTGAAAATGTGCTTCCCTTTGGCATTGTAGCTTTATTAACATTATATTTTTCTGCCTTGTTTTAAGCTCTTTTCTTCCTTGAATAATTTCCTATTCTCTTAAATCAGATTATACTCTCTTAAGGAATAGTGTAGTAATAAGTCTGGAAAGAACCAGCAGTTCACTGATTTTGTGTGGTGGTACTAGTTAATTCTCTACAATTGATCTAACTGTAGTTATAAAAGTTCATTATGTTTTGACTTCTATTTATAGAGTCAAGGTTAAGTAATTTATGTGTAGCATTAGGAAATTCATGTTTATTTATGGGGCTTTCTTCCTTTACCTTTCCTCTTCCAATTTCCCTTTTCCTTTCTGATTGATTAAATATCACCTGAGGCTGACAGAACATTTTCTCCTGTATAGATAGCTATATGCCTTTTGAATATGTTTTTCCTATGGTACTGAGGTTGGAACTCAGGACCTTATATTTGCTAGGCAGGAGGTCTACTGCTTGAAGCACACTCAGAGCTGCCTTTTGAATAATTTGGGATGATAAATGAAAGTGCCAGTATATGCATAGCTTATCTGTCTCTCTTCTTCAGGATCTGCAGGCCCAGCCTGCCTTATTTCCACAAAGCTGGGAAGGATGTCTTCCTCATTTTAACTCTCGTCCTCATAGTACTTTGTGTATCACTACACTATTACTTACCATTTTCTAGAGAAGGAAATAAATGTCAAAAGAGGAGCACTAAATTTGAATTTAGACAAAGAGCAATTTGCTTACCTATTTAAGTTTGTACTCCTTTGCAAGCAGAAGTAATATTTAGTTCACAGTTGTGAAGATTAATATGTGAAAATTAGTTGTGGGATGGTTATGTAGATACTAGGTGGAAGAGTTGCTAGTTTCATAACTTACTGTTAAGTGTAGCAGTGGTTTTAAATTTTGGCTATACATTTGAACTGCTTGTCAGGACTCTGTCTCTCTATCTGTCTCTGTCTCTGTCTCTCTGTCCCCCCCCCCCCCTCTCTCTCTCTCTCTCTCTCTCTCTCTCTCTCTCTTGTGTGTGTGTGTGTGTGTGTGTGTGTGTGTGTGTGTGTTCGTGTGTGTTCCCATGTCTGCAGTCCCAGTTACTTGGGAGTTGAGAAACACAGGGTTTGGAGGATTTTGGTCTGAGGTTGGCCTGAGCAAAAGCGCCAAGACCCTAGTGTGTGTGTGTGTGTGTGTGTGTGTGTGTGTGTGTGTGTGTGTTCCCATGTCTGCAGTCCCAGTTACTTGGGAGTTGAGAAACACAGGGTTTGGAGGATTTTGGTCTGAGGTTGGCCTGAGCAAAAGCGCCAAGACCCTATCTGAATGATATGCTAGAAGCAAAAAGCTGGGATTGTGGCACAGTTATCAAGCTTGCGTCCCTGAGTCAAGAGAGACAAGTGTGTTTTATCTTTATTTTATAGAAAACAGAGAAGCTAGTTGAATTGCCTGAGGCTAGGCAGCACAGCTGTGATGTGAAGCTAGGTACTTCTGACTTCTTAGCTCATTTGTCACTTATTACTTCATAGCTGGCTTACACTCTTACAGGGCTGTGAGGAAAGCTCATATATATACATGTTCTGTGAACCTTTCTTAGAATTCATTAATCTTTGAAATCTTTCCTACTCCAGGAGTTGGTAATCAAGGCATACCAGGCTAAAGTATTGTTTCAGTGTCTTTTTACACCCCCCTTGTTTCAAAATATGTCTATTTTATTATGAAAGTAACATATTTTTAAAAAATAAAAAACATTGGAGATAAAATAGACTATGAGGAAGGGTGGGGAAAGTGGGAGAAAAATGAGGGCGGGATAAAAAGAAATGGACTCAGTATCTTACGTGGTAACTGTACCCCCTCTGTACATCACCTTGACAATAAAATTAAATTTAAAAAATAGACTATGAGCTTTAAATACAACAAAAACACTAATGATGCCAAAATTTTATACTCTCCCTTTCTCAAAAAAAAAAAAAAGAATTTGTAGGTAAAAGGTAAAAACAAAAACCCAAACACCTCACCTAACATATGCATCAGATGAAGAGACATGGATAGAATGATGGAGTGAAATTGATCAAGGTTGCTTTGTACTCATAATTTGATTTGTGGAATTGAAACCCTTTTGTTCAACTAGTTAAAAAAACCCACCTAACATTCATCAGAATTTTATCAGAGAAATGGAAACAAATTAACATTTCATGTATTTCCAATCATTAAAAAAAAATAGGAATGGTATGGTCGTCACTCTGTCCCCATTACCCCCTTTCTCCAACCTCATTGTACTTTGGAGATAAATAAGATGAAGAACCAGTCAGTGCCATTAGCTTCATTAATACTGCACCTAGGGCCTGTGTATGCTTGGGAAGCCCTTTAGCTCTCACTGAGCTGCACCTCCAACCCTTCAAGATTAAGGACTTTTACAGTGTCAAGTACTTTATGTTCAACACTAATTGTAGGAAATTAAATATGTATCTTTGATACATGGTTTCATCATGGAACCAAAGTAGCCCAGGGTGGCCTCAAATTCTCCTGCCTTAGCCTCTAGAATGCCAGAATTATAAATGTGAGACTGCATGTGATTGATTTGCTTTTCCCTCCTGTATTGGGAATTGAACCCAGGAACTTGCACATACTAGGCAAATGCTGTACCTCCAGCCTTAATGTGCCATTTGATATTCATTTTATAAATGAGGAACGTTGGTATCAGAGAGTTGAAGCTAGAATTTGACACATTTAATTGCTTCACATTTTAATGGTCATTCCAGTGTAACTATGGAAAAACAGTTTATTACCCTTAGCCTCTATTTTCCTCAGGTATTATAGGTGTGTTCCTAGCTTAAATGCTTTACAATGGTCTTTCTTTCTCCCTCCCTCCCTCCCTCCCTCCCTTCTTTCCTTCCATTCTTGCTTCCTTGTATCCTTCTCTCTCTTCTTTCTTCTCTCTCTCCCCCCCTCCTTTCCTCTTGTACTCAGATGCCACACAGGGCCTTGTACATGGTAGTTATGTACTCTGCCACTCAGCCATATTCCCAAGATAGTATCCCAAATATTACTATCCCAAGATAGTAATATTTACCTTTCTGGCTTCCTTTATGCCCATAATACATTAGCACATAGTCCATCAGTAATAGTATTTCACTTATAGAAACAGTTCCTAATGGGCTAGAGAGCAAAATTTAAATTTCTAGATTGGGTATAGGTGGTGACTGATTTGGTATAGTTGGACAAGCTTGATTCTGTCATTCCTTGTTTAAGAGTTGCTGTTTTACAATATTCTCTTTCATTTTAGGTTATTTCCCACCTGGAATTAATGGACTAGTCCAGTAGCGTAAGGTTTTTATTTGGTATCAGGAGAGATCTTTTTTTCTTTAGTGTTGGGAATTGAACCCAGGCAGTGAGCATGCTAATAAACATCTGCTCTGCCAGACCTTCAGGATAGACGCTTCTTGAAAAATTCCACAAGTTACTTATACAATTTGTAGAGCAAATGAGAAATGAAAAGCAAGGTGAACAAAATGGAAACATCCATAATGACAAACTTTTTTTAAAAAATTTATTTGTTTATTAATTGAACACAAATTTTTTGACAAGGTGTTGTGCAAAAAGGGCACAGTTACATAGTAGGGCAGTGTGTACATTTCTTGTGATATCTTACGTCCTGTTTTTCTATCCCTTCTCTAGGTCAGGTAGACATATATACAATACACAATGTACCAAGAACATATACAGTAGCCACGTGGCCACGCCCAAGAAAGTTCGTCTAGGGCTTTAAATGTAATGTCGATATTAGACCATATGTCGACAGTAGTCTTATATGAACGTACATACCTAGCTTTTGAGCTATTGTATTCCCCTGAGAGGTCAATTTTTGACCTTTATATGTTGAGTAATTGTTTGGTTTTAGTTACATACTGTTGGGTCGCTGCCCCAATCCTGTGGGGAATACTATTTGACAAGCAGTTTTTGGTTTCACAGACTTGGTCTCTACTGTCTCTCCGTCTCCCTTTGTTAACAGCCATAGTAACAAACTTTTGAAAGCCCAAGTTTCTTCAGCAGCCTAGAAATAATTTATGTATATATTAGTGATCAGAATTATGCACGTGTATTTATATACATGAGCTTCCATGTAACTGTTACTTAGATTTTATTTATATTTTTCTGTATTTGCTTATTGCCTGCCTATTCATTCCTCAGTATATTCATCAGTCCATATTATTTTGAAGCATTTCAGAATAAGTTACAGATATTAATACCCTTCACCATTAAACACTAGAATTCATATTGTTATTAGTTTATATGTAACCACCTTCTGACTTCATATCATCTAGCTTTTTGTTCATTTCTGTCTGCCCTACTAGACCCTAAACTCCTTAAGGCATGGCCACTTACAGAGAATGAGCTGGGTCATACCCTTTTCTTTTTTTTTTTTGCTAGTCGCATATAAATTAGTTTGTACTGTGAACTTTACAGTTTGATTCCAGTATCACTTCAGCCTCATCTTTCTTTTGACACTATCTCTCTAAAAAGGTTTTCCGTTTTTATTTTTTATTTATTGCTGAGGATTGGAGTTGATAGCCTCCTGTTTGTTTGTGTAGATGTCCTGCCACTTGACACATACCCCCCAAATATCTCCCTTTTTCTACATCAGTTGCTATTCAGGAAGAGTCTCCTGTTTTTGTCTGGGCCAGCCTTGGATTGCTATCCTCTCTTGTGTGGCTTGGTTGTCATCACAGGTGCAGCGGTCACACCCAGCTTACTAATTGAGGTGGAGGTCTCAGTACCTTTTGGGCTGAGTGATCTTCCTGATAGCTGTGTGAACTAGATTTCAGTTTTAGTCAGTTTGGTATTGTGTTATCCTTTTTCCTGAGCCTAAAATTCCTTTTTCCCCTCTACTGTTAAAACTCTTCATTCTTGGGCTGGGGATATGACCTAGTGGCAAGAGTGCTTGCCTTGTATACATGAAGCCCTGGGTTCGATTCCCCAGCACCACATATACAGAAAACGGCCAGAAATGGCGCTGTGGCTCAAGTGGCAGAGTGCTAGCCTTGAGCAAAAAGAAGCCAGGGACAGTGCTCAGGCCCTGAGTTTAAGGCCCAGGACTGGCCAAAAAACAAACAAACAAACAAAAAACTCTTCATTCTTCAAGATCTAACTTGGATTCCATTTCTTCCTTGTAGACATCCCCAGTCCTTATCTCCCCGTTCATATCATAGATTCCTAGTGGATCGTTCTTTGTTTCGTTCTTTGCTATATGTAGCATCGGGAACATCTCAGGTATGAAGTAGGCTCAGTAAATATTTGTCAAATGGTTGAAGTAATTTACTTAAACACTCAATAAATATTAAGTTTTCTTGAATTTCCATAGCACTCTCCACATTCATTACAGTATAATTAGGTATACAGAAGTTCATTTGTTATCCATAGGACTGATCACTTACAAAATTAGCATTCAGACATTCCTCTCAGCTTACCACTAGCGTCTGTCCTCATGACCCCTTTTGTCAGTGTGAGTCTAGTAGCAGGATGACTAACATCTAACAATACGATACAACTAGATCCTAAACTGAAAACTGAAGAATTTCATGAAGTTGAAACAGTGATTTTGAAGGATGGTTTAAATCACACACAAACCACTAACAAATAATAATTAGATAAAGTTAGGCCACTTGTAAAACCCGAAAAGCACCCCATAAATGTATATAATTGTTATGTGTAAGTTAAAAATTTTAAAAAGCTGGGTGAAAAATTAATGTGGGTATTCATATAACAGGATATTCAGACAATAATGATTTATGTAACAAGGAATCTGATATGTCCTTGGGCAAAATTAGTGAAGGCATGAATATTTTTACAGGATTGATTTTTATCTACATATTTTGAATACCAAGAATGAAATGACAGATGTTCTTTAAGAGTTACCTTAACATTTGTAGCTTAAATTGTTATATAAATGGTTTTAGATTTATCTTCATGAATAAGTTCCTTTTCCCTTAAAGATTCAGTCAGCTTTTTGGGGGCAAAGGTTTTCTAGAAATGTCGGTTCCTCTCTCAGTTGACTTAACTTGTTATCTTTGGAGAAGAATTCCCTTTGTGTATGCTGGTTCCCCTTGTTAGACTTACTTTGTTCCCTGAGGTTAGGGTTGTGCTTTCTTTGTATTCTGTAGTGCTTAATAAGCGCACAGTGATAAAGGAAGAAGTAAACAACTGAAGGGATTTGGAAAAGTTTCCAAGAAGATACTGTATAGTCCTGAGCATGTGTGGCAGGTGTATGGTAGAATTAGGTCTGAAAGGGAAGCCTCTCTGACTCTTCCTTTGGCCTCATCCTGCTCAGAGTGCACTTTAATATTCAGAATCCGTTCTCTGCCTCAATAGCTCTTGTTCTCATTGTAATTCTTCCTGGAGATTGAGATGAGAATGAGAAAGGCTTTGGGCTGCTGCCTGGGTGTCCACATTCATGAGAGTTCAGAGATGCAAAGGGACCAAATGCTATGCCTGACCTTGCTGGCTCCAGGTCATCCAATCATTGCTTTCCTGCTCTCGCTTTGTTCTCAGTGCCTCTAGACTCCTATCTGCCGGAGGTTTGTGCTACAGCTGTTTTTCCCAATTAATGAATGTTAATGTGTCTTTTAATGAAGCCATGGAAGCACATGGTTCCAGCCAGTGGGTAAGAACTCCACAGTGGCAGCCTTCAAAGTAGATTTCACTTAGAACTGGATTAGGCACTTGAATACATTTTCGTATTATTTTTGAAACCATAGAAACAGCAGCAGAATTGTGACATTAGCCTTGGGAGCCTTAACTCTTCACTTTATAGAAGAGGGAACATAAGAAAAAACAGAAACAGAACTCATATTTCAACAAATATGTCTCCTGTAAATATGCTTTTATTATCGCTCTATCTTATGTAGCAGTTAAACCTCAGCCCGTGACCTGAGTGAATACTGAGACTTGCCGTTTTCTGATTGTGTGGCATAGAGGAGAAAACCTCTGGACATCTGGTTTCTTTATCTCGGAAATGGTACTGATCATACCTATTCATAGATTTGTATTAGGATTACACAAGGTAATAGTTGTATAGCACTTACTTTGATATCCATCAAGTGCTCAACAAATGTTGGCCAGGGTAGCGAAGCTAAAATGATCTTAAACAACCAGTGCCTTAATTTATAGCCCTGTCTTTGAAACCTTTGTTCCTAATTCTTCAGTTAGAAAACAAGGCTGTGAATTAGGTTACCCCTTGTTCCGCTAATACTCACTAGACACTATGTTGAAAATGCATTATATGTCTTGCGGGGGGCGGGGGGGGGGTGGTTTGGGAGGGAAACATTGGGAGTAAGCGAGGGAAGAGGTGACACTGTTCAAAAAGAAATGTACCTGACTATGTAACTGTAATCCCTTCGTGCATCACAATTCAAAACAAATTCACAATTCACAGTTCAAAACAAAACAAGCCTGTCCATTTGTACCTTCAGTACCAAGAACACTTTTTAGCATGTAGTAGATGTTTAACAATAATACATGTTTGGTAAATTAACAAAACTTTTTGAATGGCATTTTAAGACAGGGACTTGCTATGTAGTCCAGGCTGTCCTGGAACTCACTGTTTAACCTAGGCTAGACTCAAACCCACAGCCCTCTTGTCTCAGCCTAATTAATGTCTTTTTTGTGGAAGTTTTCTGTAACAACTAGGTTTAGATTGTTTCAATGACATGAATCTTTTTTCTTTTATAGTTGTTTATATGAATCTGTACTTCTAAAAAATAGCATTTTGTTGTGCCCGATTTTGTCCCCCAAGTATCTCTAGCCTTCCCATAAGGCTTATTTTAATTTTCCTGTTATTTATTTTTTTTTTCATTTATTGGTTTTAAGTCTTTCCCTCCCCCCACCCCTCCAGTCATGGGCTTGAACTCTGGGCCTGGGGCTGTCCCTGAGCTCCCTTTTTTGCTCAAGGCTAGTGCTCTACCACTTGAGCCACAGTGCCCCTTCACCACTTCCAGCTTTTTCTGTGATCAATTGGAGATAAGAGTCTCATGGACTTTCCTGCCCAGGCTGGCTTTGAACCGTGATCCTCAGGTCTCAGCCTCCTGAGTAGCTAGGATTAGGTGGCCTGAGCCACCACTTTCTGTTTCCCTGTCCAACCCTCCCTGTGGATCAACAGCTTTCAATGAGATTCATTATATTTTCTTCATACATAGTTGCAATGTATTTTGAAATTATTCGCCTCTACTTCCTTTTCTCTTTTCCTAATGCAAATTCTTGAGCCACATCCGAGTCCTGAACTGTGGATGTAGGGCTTAGGCATCTGTGTTTTTAGTGAATGCATGCTGAAATTTGAGAATTGCTGTAGTGACATAGGCTGATGAGGATCAATGTCAGGTCTCTGAGCCGGGTACTAGTGGCCTATACCTGTAATCTTAAATACTCAGGAGACTGAGATCTGAGGATCAACCTGTGAAGCCAACCTGGATAGGAAAGTCCATGAGACTCATGTCAGGCCAGAAGTGGAGCTGGGGCTCAAGTGATAAGAGTATTGGCCTTGAGCACAAAAGGGTCAAGGATGGTGCCCAGGCCCTGAATTCAAGCTCTAGGACACCCCTCCCCCCGCCCTCCCCATAAATCAGGTCTCTAATTAGGAGGAAGAAGAAAGTAAAGTAATGGATGTTGGGTAGGGTGCTAAAAAATCATTAAAAAACAACTATATTGGTAGATAGGTATCATTTTGTGAGGGATCTTAAATGTGTATCTTAAAAAGCTGTGAGATATAAAAACTAGACAATGTACGTCCGGTGATTCTGTGTGATGAAGAATGTAGATTATAACAGAGATCAGACAGAAAGCACATTGAAAACTTGCAGTGAGATTAGACTTTAATCCTGTTCTCTTAACCTCCTTGAATTTCAGACTTCTTTTCTGTAAAATAGGGAAGAAAACCACTAGGATGTTGGGAGAATTAAATGAATAAATATAGGTGGAAATGTCTAGTTCCCCATTTAACAGTATGTTACAAGTAAATAGGTGAGGAATCTGAATGATGATTAAAATAGGTGAACTTTATTCTGGGTACTCGGGGACACTCATTTTGTTAGGAGCGTCTTTCCTTTCTGTTTTGAGATAGGGTCTCATTTAAGCTGTTCATGCAAGCTAGATCACTCAAACTCACAGTGCTTCCTACCTCAGCCTTTCAAGTACTTGCAGTTACATGTGAGTATCATGCATTGGCCTTAAAAATGTCTAAGACAATTAAAGACGTCATTAAAGCAATTTTTCTGGTTGTCAGTGATTGTGTAAGGTATTGAGTCCTTGATCATATTCTCCATTCAGCTCTGGTTTTCTTAGATGCAAGAACACAGATTCTACCTCTGATGTCTTATCCTCTGGCATTGTGTGAATTATTTACTTCAGTTTTCATAGAAATATAGAGGTTTCTTTTTGTTCTATAATGAATCTGTATTTAGGGTGATGTGAGCATACATATTTTATGTTCTGCATTGGTAGTATAGTCATTTCCTTTTCTTTTCTTTTGTGACATCATTTTAATTTATACTACTATCATCCCTTGGGCTCTAGAAGGCCCATGAAACCATTTAGTTACATGACAGAATAGATACTCAGGCTTCTTGTATGTTTCTCATTGGCTTCCTGAGGCATCTGCCTCTATTGGTTATTGTATAGCCTGTGGATGTGATAATTATCCAAATGACCTTTGGCAGAAAAAAAGATTCCACACCCTGACTTCCCCAAATTTTGTTATTTACACATTTCACGTATTCTAAATGTAGAATACTTATTAGGTTACAGTGAGAAAGGTGTTTAGAATTGGTTTGCACTTTCTTACATCTAAAGAAACTAGAGCAGACAAGGAATATCCCGTCTTGTGTAAGCTACTTTTTCTCTTCCCCTGTTTTGTAGCAGGAAAAATGTAACATTTAGGGTTAAATACTGATTTTTGTTTTGTTATATGTCATCTGGTCAAAATTCACTTACAAATTGTTTAGATCTGGGGTTGAGGAAATGGCCTAGTGGCAAGAGTGCTTGCCTCGAATGGCCAGAAGTGGCGCTGTGGCTCAAGTGGCAGAGTGCTAGCCTTGAGCAAAAAGAAGCCAGGGACAGTGCTCAGGCCCTGAGTCCAAGGCCCAGGACTGGCCAAAAAAAAAAAAAAAAATTAGATCTGAAGTTAGCATTCTGATGTAAATGAATCAGAACTGATAACATTGTTTAGGAAGAGAGGGTAGCGAGTGTCAGTCCAGCAGGCATAGAGGGCCCTCCTAAGAACACGTTATTCTTTGCATACCTAGGATGCTATTAGATACCCCAGATTGCTATTAGATACCCCAGATTGTGTTGTTGGTGGCATGTGGCTTGTCTTTATTTACATCTCGGGTATTTAAGATGGGAGGCATGACATTGAATGGCTAATTACTCTAGTACTGAGTACTTTCCTCCTTATTTATACTGTGAACAAAGTTTTTTTTTCCTCTTAGAAAATTATTGTTGAGTAGCAAGCATACCCAGAAACTGTTTTTCATATGCTTGTTTGTACTAGTTACAGCGTAGATTGCCACATGAAGGAGACTCTGGGGGCTGTCTAATTTATGGATGTGAAAACAGGGCAAGGGAGGGAAAATAACTTATTCAACATTGTATGATAAGTTAGAGTAAACACTTCTGATTACTGTTAAGTATATTTCCACTCTTCCCTGTTGCAAAGGCACAGTGTAATAGGAAATGTGGAATAGTAGAAAGAGAACATATTTGAGGTCAAGAAATCTACTGACACAGCGTGGTTCTGTACCCTAACTTATTCCTGAGAAAGTAGTATTACTTTCTTTCCCACCAGTCTCCTCATTTGTAAAATAGGATTATGCTGATAGCTCTTACCTGCCTCATAGGATTTTTTTCTTAGAATAAAATGTGAGATTCAGTGAAAAGATTATTTTAAAGTGAAGAGGGCCAATTTGCTTATAAATTGAAGCACTATTGCTTATTAACTGCGTGATATGGTGGGGAATATCAATTTCTGTGACCATAGTTTTTTTCTTTGTAAAGCTGGTACAATAATAGTCCCCCCCCCCAAGGCTTTTTGAGACTATCAGTGTAGGTAAATGTATTTTCTTTTCATTGCTATTTCATGGCCAAGGCTCTTACAAGACAGATTAATAAGAGACAAACATACAGAATGCATTTAGTATGTTTTATGTGACACAAAAACTTTTAGTGGGAAATGTAGACCCAAAGAGATAGGTGAACTTGTGTACTTTGATGCTCAGGTTTGGAGAAAAAGGTTGGACAAAGGGTGTGTCCTAATTTAAAGTAGGGGAAACTTTGCAAAGTCAGTCTGTTCAGCTTCTCTATATCCTTGTGTCTTCAGAAGTAGATGGGTATTTCTTGATCTCAAATCTTTCGTGACCTCATCTTGTGAATGGAGGTCTTATGACTGGCTGTTAGGGAGAAGGCAGGGGGAAGGTGCGAATGATCTTCTTGTCTCTGATGTTTTTCTCAAATGACAAGGTGATAATGATATTCTTGGGGGTAGTGTTTTCTCAACCCCCCTCGAAGCCATCCAAAATGGGGCTTGACATAGAATAGGTGTTCAATCAATACTTGAGATCTTCTCAGATGATTTAGTTCTGTCTTCTCAGAAATATTCTTCTGGTTTAAGATAGCAGACTTACTCTTCTGTGGTTTTAGTTTTTATTTCTCTTTTTCAAACCCATGCTAAACGAGTGTTTATTCCCAGCCCAAAGATTTAAAAATTATTTGGTGGAGTTTAATTTTGGAGGCTGTAGGTGGGGTAAGGTATGGGCTTTGCCACTAAAAAGGTAGATTTTGTAGAGAGCAGATTGAAAAAAGAGTAGGAGAAAAGAGATGCAGCTTCTATCTACCTCTGCCTGTAGCCCACTGAACAGCATCATGGCCTCAATCTCTGACACTATAAATCCTGCAAACACTGGAACCGTGTCTATGTCTCTGCTGCCCGCAAAAACAGGGGCAGTAGATAATGCCAATGTCTAAGAAAAGGAGAGCTGTTGAGACCCATAGAGTTCATTAATTTCTAATAGCTTCTGTTCTCCCACTTTAGCCTCATGTAGCATTTAGCCAGGTTTTTCTAGTCTTCATTTTAAGAATTTGCAGGATTTTAAGTCTTGATTCATTTAACTTTGTTCTGATGTTGATTTCCCTGTGTGAACTTGGTTAATCCAAACTATTTCCTTCATCTATAGTCATTGTGTATACTCTGCCAAGTTCCTCTTTTTGATTATTAACTTTAGGGTAGAGTTTATGGTTCTAAGGCATGAGAACCTAGGAACATGAAATCCACATGCTCAGGCAAACATTTACTGAGAGGGTCCAAGATTGTGAGAAAACATAATGAGATGTTCTCTGTTCCCCTCCACCCTCCCAAAAGATAATCTTGTGCATTATTAATTCAGTAAATACCTGTGTGGTATATGCCAGACATTCTGTTGGGTGGTTTAAACACATTAGTGTTTAAAGTAACAGACTAATGCTTTCCCCTCACTTTCACAGATTTCTAGAACTTAGATAAAGGAAGTGGTTTATTTTAGCTGGCAAAGGGTAGATCCAGGATTTTAACCCAAGTCTTTATAACTAAAAGATAATATGAATTGCCATGCCTGTTAACCCAACCAGAATAGGAGCACCATGAAGATAGAGGCCTTGTCTGCCTCAAGTCTGTGTTCTTTGTTCTCAGCAGAGTGGCTGAAACAGTATTTAAAAAAAAAATTGGGTGTTTAATACATTGAAGAGTCAGACTCAAAAGAATAGTATAGTTGGAGTGAGGGTATTGAAAAACTATATTATTTACTTAGGGAAGTCTCAATCCTCAGGTGAAAAAAGAAAGAACATAAAGGTAAGCATTATTTATTCTATAAGGTGAAGAAACATAAACATTGTAATATTTTAAAGGTATTTACTGGTCAGAGTGGTACATGCCTTTAGTCTCAGCTACTTAGTAGGCTCAGGTA
Organism: Perognathus longimembris pacificus; assembly: GCF_023159225.1. NCBI lineage: Eukaryota > Metazoa > Chordata > Mammalia > Rodentia > Heteromyidae > Perognathus > Perognathus longimembris. The sequence continues at coordinate 2,061,222 of NC_063173.1, read as the reverse complement.
GGATTTCAGCAACATAGTGAGACTCATGAAAGGGGGTTGTAGTTAAGGCTGGCCATGTAGCTCAGAGGTAGAACACTTGCCTAACATACACAAGGCCCTGGATTCAACGACTGAACTGCCAAGAAAAAGAAAATCTTTATGTTTCTGTGAGTCTCATTTTGAGGAAATGCAAAGTTACAGTGGAAGAACCTGCCTAAACTATGAAATGGTAGGCTATTTTAGGCTTGGCTCTGTCTGCTCTAGGCCCTTTCTAGTCTTTATGTATGATGAGCTGTTGAACTAAATGACCTCTTGGCCTCCTGGTTACTCAGACACTTAGTTAGTGGTCTGCTTCCTTTCCCCATTAACATGGTGACACAACTGATGCTTCTGATGTTCTGCAGCTTCGTTTCCTTTAAAAGTCCATTGCTTGCTCTCTTTAGTTTTAGTTGTTTGTTTTTTTTCCTTAAAGCTGTTTCTTTGTGGGCTGGTGTTCCCTTTTGACGTGGGTGTAAGTGGTGCAAGGCCACAGGAAGTGGCAGAAGCACCTTCCTCAAACTTGGTTGCACCAAAAGCCCAAGACTTGACCAGTCAAGTCTTGTCCTCAAAGAGGAAGAGGAAGCTGAAGTTCCTTAGCCAGTAGATAAGTTTCCCTTTTGAGCTGCCTGGGTTAATTTCACTGCTCATAGAGGGACCTTTCCTTTTAATCATATGATACCATTTATTTCACTATAATTTGTATTCTGTATTATAATTAGCCATTCATATTTCCTATGTCTCCCTCGAGACTTCTCACATGGATGAGCTCTTCAAGGCTAGAGGTACCGAGGGTATACCAGGTGGTCAGTAAAACAGGAAGCAGCATGTATTGATTGTTCCCCTGCTGTTTCTGAACACAAACCTCATTTAATAGTCAAATAGGTTTCTGACAGAGGTATCATGCCCATTTCATGCATGAGGTCATTGAGATGAAGTCGTTGTTTATGACCTCATTGCTGGTAACCTAGGATTCAAATGTAGGTTTGCTGACTCCAAAGCTTGAGCTGTATTGAGAGCTGTTCTGACTCCTAATTCAGTATATATTTTTTAATGTACACCCCACAAACCTACAAACTGAGTATGTAGCTGTGTTTAATGCAGTGACAGACAAGAGTTAAAGGGGAGTATGGGGAATGGTGAGTGAAGAGTCATGGCATGCACTTAACAAACAGCTTAAAACAAAGAAGAAATTGCCCTAGAATCTTTAATGGCCTAATTGTTATTGTAGGCATTCCTGTAACTTGACATTTTAAAATGAATGTGTTGCAGCTGGTTAGCAGATATAACAACACCACCTTATGGGCATGTTCCCTCCTAAAAAGGGATGGAAGGCGGCTTCTCTCACACTACCACAGACAAGGTGGATGAGCTCAGCTTTGACCCCAAGCAGTTAGTGCTTCTGAAATATTTTGCCTCCAGGCTCTGTCATAATTTTTGTCAGGTGCCAGTAACTTACATTTTCAGACTTGTAGAATCAGAAAATTGGAATGTGAGGTTCTTTCTTCCACTTTTTTTCAAAGTTCTCATCCCACTCTCACAAAGGAGAGCCAAAACACAGAGGACCTTTCAGAAGTTGGTAAAGGATGCCAAAAGGTAGACCTTTGTAAATACCTCTCCCTCCTTGGTTTGTGGCATGGGCTGCTGATTTATTCTAGATTCTTTAAGTAGGCTAGTAGCAGATATGGTATGGAAAGGTAACAAGAATAAAAATGCCTTGCCAGGTGCAGGTGTCTCACGCCTATACTCCTAGCCTACTCAGGAGGCTGAGATTTGAGGGTTGCAGTTCAAAGAGAGCTCTGGCAGGAAAGTCCATGAGACTCTTATCTCCAATTAATTACCAGAAAATTGGAAATGGAGCTGTGGTTCCAAGTGGTAGAGCGATAGTCTCAAGCAAAAGAACTCAGTGGCAGCATCTAGCCCTGAGTTCAAGCCCCATGACCTACCCGCCCCCCGAAAAAAAAAAGAATAAATATATCTGTGCTCACACCGCTGCTATCTCTGTGTCACTTTGTACAAATGATACATATTTTCTAAGCTGCCCCCTTTTCTGTGGTACTGGGGTTTGAACTCAGGGCCTCAAGCTTGCAAAGCCGGCAGTCTACTTGAGTCACACCCTCAGCCCTTTTTGCTTTAGTTATTTTTCAGGTAGGGTCTTGAGCTTTTGGTCTGGGAGTTGCCCTTCTATGATGCTGGAATCACAGGTGTGTACCACCATGTCTAGCTTGTTCTGTGAAGTAGTCTTGTTAACTTTTTGCCTAAATTGGCTGTAACTGTGATTTCCCTATTTCCACTTCCAAATAGCTAGGATGAATTAATTACATGCATGACCACTGTGTCTGGCCCAGGCCTATTTCTTCCTGTGTTTTGATCCAGTGATTCTTTTCATGTGAAGTAATCCTGTTGTCGAAGCACACATCTCTGCTGCCCAGGGACCTGGTAAGGTATTTAAAGTCACAGCTCAGGGCTGGGAATATGGCCTAGTGTCAAGAGTGCTTGACTCAAGCTCTGGGTTCGATTCCCCAGCACTACATATATAGAAAACGGCCGGAAGTGGCGCTGTGGCTCAAGTGGTGGAGTGCTAGCCTTGAGCAAAAAGAAGCCAGGGACAGTGCTCAGGCCCTGAGTTCAAGACCCAGGACTGGCAAAATAAAATAAAATAAAGTCACAGCTCATCTCATAATCCTCCTGCCTCAGCCTCCTGAGTGCTGGGATTACAACTGTGTGCCAACACACCTAGCACTAAGTATGCTTTTGGCTTGTTTCCTTTTGGTGGTACTAGAGTTTGAACTTAGGGTCTTCTCCTTATTTGGCAGGTATTCTACAACACCCCCCAGCCAAGCCCCCAGTCTTTTTTGCTTAATGATGTACTTAGTTTTTTTCAGTTTTTTTTTTTTTTTGTAGTACTGACAGTTGAACTCAGGCCCTTATACTAGTCAGGTGCTTTGCCACTTGAGTTATATCTCCAGCCCTTTTTTATGTTAGTTATTTCCAAGGTAGGGTGTTGCTTTATGTTTTGGCCAGCCTGAGCTGCATTCCTTCTACTTGTGCATCTACACATTGTTCCACACAGGTGCATGCCACTGTGCCCAGCCATTGTACTTTCTTAGTTACTGGGATGACCTCACTTTCACCAACCTCTTTATTGCCTGGGTTGGCCTTAAACCATGATCCCTTGATCGCTGCTTCCCATTAGCTAGGATTATAAACTGAACCACTGTGCTCAGGGAGAGGTCTCTCTCTCCTGCTCTCCCTCCCTCCCTTTCTTGCTTTTTTCTTTTTTTTTCCCCTTTGTTGTTTGTTTGTGCCAGTCCTAGGGCTTGAACTCAGGGCCTGGGTGCTGTCCCTGAGCTTTTGTGCTCAAGGCTGACAGTCTAACACTAGATCCACAGCTCCACTGTGGCGTTGTTTTTTCTTTTCTTTTTTTAATTTAAAAAAAAATTTTTTTTGGCCAGTCCTGGGGCTTGGACTCAGGGCCTGAGCACTGTCCCTGGCTTCTTTTTGCTCAAGGCTAGCACTCTGCCACTTGAGCCACAGCGCCACTTCTGGCCGTTTTCTGTATATGTGGTGCTGGGGAATCGAACCCAGGGCCTCATGTATACGAGGCAAGCACTCTTGCCACTAGGCCATATCCCCAACCCCTCTTTTTTTAATTTTTAAAAATACGAATTGGAGGTAAGAGCCTCACAGATTTTCCTGCTCAGGCTGGCTTTAAACTACAATCAGATCTCAGCCTTCTGAGTAGCTAGGATTACAAGTGTGAGCCATCACCAACTTGCTGCTTTTGTTATTTGTTTTGACTAGATCGTGTGCTTTTACCCAGGCTAGCTTGGACTGGTTTTTCTATTTATGCTTTCTGTATCAGACTTGTGCCATTATTTTCAGCTTCTTTTTGTTGAGATGGTATTTTGCTAACTTTTTGCCCACTATTATTGCCTTGAATTATAGTCCTCCTAATCTCTGCCTTCCAAGTAGCTGAGATTACAGATGTGAGGCACCGCACCAGCCAGTAAATGTTATTTTTTCTAATGTGCTAACTTGAATTAGAAGCAAACTTTAGGCTGGGAATATGGCCTAGTGGCAAGAGTGCTTGCCTCATATACATGAAGCCCTGGGTTCGATTCCCAAGCACCACATACATAGAAAATGGCCAGAAGTGGCGCTGTGGCTCAAGTGGTAGAAAGAAGCCAGGGACAGTGCTCAGGCCTTGAGTCCAAGGCCCAGGACTGGCAAAAAAAATAAAATAAAATAAAATAAATAGAAGCAAACTTTAAAGGATGTTAAAGGAATACAATGATGAAGCTGAATTTATATCTAAGTTGCAGAAACTTCACTTTGAGAGTAAATGACAGGATAATAAACGTAGTTGGTGTCCCTGAAGGAGTGATCTGCAGGAGAAGAGAGCAGTCAGCATGGAAGCCGCAGTCTATTACAATCTAACTTCACAAGTGACATGCCCTTACTTCTGCTGTGTTCTTTTAGTCACACAGACTAAAGAGGAGACGATTACACAGGGCTGCAAACACTAGGAGACAGGATCATGAATACCATCTCAGGAGCTGGCTGCTACAGTGTTAGAGAAACCTTGAGCCCCAAGTTATTCACATCATTTACCAAGGAGGTACCTTTAGTAAGCAAGTTCTGATTCTGTTCCTTTTTCCAGTCTTGGTGGATATGGGGAGAATTCTCTACTTCTCTTTCTCTTTCTTTGTTAGTTGTAGGGCTTGATCTTTCTTCTTTCTTTTTGTTGGTTGTTGGGCTTGAACTCTGGGCCTGGGCGCTGTCCCTGGGCTCTTCAGCTCAAGGCTAGCACTCTATCACTTGAGCCACAGCTCCACTTCAGGTTTTCTGGTGGTTAATTAGAGAGTAAGAGTCTCATGAACTTTCCTGCCTGGGCTGGTTTTGAACCCGATCCTCAGATCTCAGCCTCCTGAGTAGCTAGGATTACCAGTGCTCAGCTCTCTATCTCTTTAAGGGATGAATTCTGGGGAGGCGGGGAGCAGAGAGTTCTTTAGAAGCCTCCTGGGTCTCATTTATCTACTAACAGCATTTCTAAATTAGTAACATAATTATGCCTGTTTCTACAAACAACTCGACACTGAGAGCTGGGAGAGCTGGTTACTACCTGGTGAAATTGTTCTTGTGAGTTGGAGCATTTTAACCTTAACCTGTAGGGGAAATTAGCTGAGGGAACTGCATTTGCCTTTAGCACTGATGCTTTCAAAAATTCTTTCCCATTCATCTTCTTTGGTTGTCTCAAAGGAGTAATGGGATGAAATGGGGGATTGGCTAGCCTTGAAGTCAGCACATCTGGGTTTGAGTTTCAGTTTGGCATTAACTCACTGTGTGATTTGAACTCACTTTTTTCCTCTAGACTTTTTCCTTAAACAAAACATGTAGGTGTTAAACTAGAGCCTTAGGATTTGAAGTAAGAGCTCATGGATTCTAGGTAAGTTTGGGAAGTGAACTTACCCACTTCCATTTCAGCCAGAGCAGTTCTGGTTCTAGGGCTTGAACTCTGGGCCTGGACACTGTCAGAGCACTACTTCTGGATTTTTATGATTAATTGGAGATAAGAGTCTCATGGACTTTCCTGCCCAGGCTGGCTTCGAACCACAATCTTCAGATCTCAGCCTCCTTAGTAGCTAGTATTACAGGCATGAGACACTGGTACCCGGCTGCAACTCTACTTCTTAATTTGTTTAAATATTGCTATTCCTAGAAGGTTTGATTGGAAGAAGAGTTTTGAAGTCTTAAAAGTTTGAAAGCTAGGTTTAGTGGTGTGCACAGATCCATGGGAAGCTGAAATTGGGAGGATCATAGTTCCAGCCAGGCCTTCCAGCCCTGGGCAGAAAAGTCCAAGAGGAGACTCTCAGTGGGAGAAGTGGTGCTGCAAGCCTGTCATCCCATCTGTGCCTGGAACCTAAAAACAGGTGTGCTCCTGGACAGGAAATGAGACCTTGTTTTAAAAATAACTAGTGCAAAAAAGGGCTTGAGGCATGGCTCAGTAGTAGAATGCCTGCCTAGCGATTTCAAGGCCCTGCGTTTAAAACCCCAGTACCACTCAGAGAAAAAAATAGTCTTGGAAATGACTGGGTTGATTAAGGGACTTATTCTGATCTGATGCCCTTGAGTAAGGCATAATAGCAGTGAACCTAGATATTAACTAAGAAACCTACTTTTTTTCCCCCTGTTTTACTTTCTCAGTCTTTTTATTTTATTTATAAACAATATTGGCAGCTAGTGGCTATTCTCCTGTCCCTAAAGTGGTATAACTTTTTTAGAGGTCAGGATTCAGATCTGGCGGAGTAAAGAAAGGCTTTCTTTGGAAAGGTGGAGGACATGGAACTGACCTAGGAGGGGGGGGCCATGGGAGCCCTCAGCAGGCAAGGGGGGAAGGGCTACTTTTCCAAGTTGGCTTTTGCCGTTTTGGATTATTTAGGTCTTAACATACTTCCTCTGGCTGTCATAGTCCACAGGCATCAGTAGAAGGGACAGCAATTCAGATGAATCATACAGTTTAGAAGGCGTGTGGGGTCGGTGGGTGTGGGCGTGCGCACCTGTATCTGGGAACTTGAATTTGGGACCTTGCACTTTGGCTTGGCTTTTTTTGCTCATGGCTTTACCACTGCATGCTGTACCACTATGCTTTACCACTCGATGCTTTCTGTGTAGCTGTTTTGTTGGTTTCCTGGAGATCATGGATTTTTCTGCTAGGCTAGCTTTGAACTAAAATCCTAAGATCTGTCCTAAGATCTTTAGCCTCCTGAGTAGCTAGGATTATAGTTGTGAACTTCCTGTGTGTGGCTTGGAGGTCTTATGTTTTGGTGACTCCAACGCTTACTATTTCTCTCACGATAGAAAATAGTCTTTGCTAGCTGAGTGAAGCTATCTCTTGCCATTGTTTTGCTACTTTCTGGGTAAATAATGTTGACTTGTAGTAGAAACCTGGAAATTACACAGACATTACTCTACCACTTGAGCCATGTTTCCATTTCTGGGTTTTTGCTGGTTAATTGAAGATGAGAGTCTTTCAGATGTAGTCTCTTTGGACTGGCTTTGAACCTTAGTCTCCTGAGAAACTAGGATTATAGGTGTGAGCCACAGGGCCCTAGCTGTGATCATCATGTTATTGAGTACTAGAAAGAAAGAGAAAGTCAGCTGCTCAAAGTCACATGGACATTCTGTGATATAACTGGAAAAGGACTTTTCTGGTAGCAAGTTCTAGATGTCTTACCTTAACTCTTTTAGAGAAGCTTTTACCAAGCTCTGGAACTATATAAGTACCACATGGACTGTGTACTTTGAGATTTATATTGGGAACGACAGATTCTGTTAAAAACAAATACCTATAGAGTTCATCCTAAAAACATTGAGTACGTTAAAGAAAAAAAAAACATTACCAGAGAAGGTAAGCAATTCCACAAACACCTACAGGAGCTTATAAATTGATTTTTTTTTGAGGTAAGCAAACTACTACATTACTAAAAATTCCAACTTTAAGACACAACTCAGAAACTTCAAGCCATGTCATTCCTCATAACAGAAATTCTCATATTGCATTGGCAGCATGTTGTGTTAAAAGGAATATGGACATTTGATTTGGGTAGCTTATCTGTTGTGTATAGACACAAGTTTCTGAAATGAAAACTAATGTGACTGTATTTTTTTTTCCTGTTGGTCATGGGGCTTGAACTCTGTCTGGGCCTGCGTTCTGTTCCTGATTTCTTCAGCTCAAGGCTAGCACTCTACCACTTGAGCCACAGTGCCACTTCTGGTTTTCTGATGGTTAATTGGAGATACCTGTCTCATGGGTTTTTCTGCCTGGACTGGCTTTGAACTGAGATCCTCAGATCTCAGCCTCTTGAGTAGCTAGGATTACAGGCTTGAGCCACTGGCACCCGACGTGTGTGTGTGTGTGTGTGTGTGTGTGTGTGTGTGTGTGTGTGTGTGTGTGTGTGTATTTATTTTAAATCATGACTCATGCCTTATCTTCTCTTTTAACCTGGGAGTTTTCAGGGTCAGTACTGTTTGCAAACTATGTTAGAACCTGTAAGTTGTGGACTTGATAAGGTAGGTTGGACTAACATTTTTTAAATAGTCAAGTAGAAGTCACCAGAGGAAACATTAGAATGTATTGTAGATACAAAGAGCAAGGCCAAACTTGAGCTATTCTTACTTGAGGAGATCAGGAATTTCAGGGAACTCCTGGGCAATTTGGGGAGACCCTGTTTCAAAATTAAAAAAAAACAAAGCAGGCAAGAATGTTTTGTTTATTTTGTTTTGTCAGTACCAGGGTTTGAATTCAGGGCCTTGTGCTTGCTAGCACAAGTCTATCCATTTTTGCTTTAATTATTTTTTTAGATAGAATCTATGCTTTTTCCCCAGAGCCACTCACACTGATCTTCCTAACTATATTTTCTTCATAGTTGGGACCTAGGTATGCTCTACCATGCCTGGCTTGTTAAGATAGGTTTCACACTAAATCTTTGCTCCTTGGACTATGATCCTTTTGATCTTCATTTCCTGAGTAACTGTGTTTATAGGAGTGCACCATCACTTCTAGCCTAAGGATTGTTCTGTGAAACCTTTGTTGCAGTGTAACATATTACAGTATAGATTGCATTTCTAGCAGTTTTATATGGATATTTTATATTACAGTTAAACTGAGTGTGTTTGTGATGTGTGTGAGTGTATGTGTCTTAATTTCTTTGTAAAAATTGTTTTGTTTGTGTGTGTGTGTGTGTTGCTAGTACACAAACTCAGGGCCTCATGCTCTGGCTTGTCTTTCTTGCTCATGTTTGGTCCTATATCACTTGAGCCATGCTCTAGTCTAAGGACTTTCTGCCCAGGCTGAGTTTGGATCATGATCCTATAGGTATCAGCCTTCGGAGGAGCTAGGATCACGGGCATGAACCACCAATGCCTGGATTTTACTTCACAGTTTTATTAGAGAGTAGACATATTGTCATATAACAACTCTTGAATGTTTGTAGAGTATATGCTTAAATTTATGTTTTATAGCCTGGCGCTGGTGGCTCATGCCTGAAATCCTAGCTATTAGGAGGCTGAGATCTAAGGCAGCCTGGGCAGGAAAGTCTGTGGGACTCTTATTTCCAACTAACCCCCTAAGAAACAGAAGTGGAGCTGTGACTCAAAGTGGTAGAGCAAAAAAAGCACAGGGACAGTGCCCAGGCCCTGAGTTCAACCCCTGCTACTCACAAAACAAACAGAAATTATTATTATTATTGTTATTAAGTTTGCCAGGCTCTGAGTTCAAGCCCCAGTACTGGCACAAAAAATTCTTTCTAATGAAATTAAGTATTTTTATTAAAAACAAAAACCAATACAACAAATTAGTAAAGTACTTGAAAGCTGGTTAGCCAGGGTTCTCCAGGATGATAGAACCAGTAAGCCATGCCCACCCTTATCTTTATTAGGAGGCATTACATATGCATTTATGAAGACTTCGAAGTCCCATGATTTGCCACTTGCTAGCTGGAAATCCAGGACATGCAGTGATGTGTTTTGGCCCAAAGGCTGTGGGCTGCAGAAGAAAGGCACTGTCCCTAGTCAGGTAGGCAGGCTGGGAGCAAAACAAGTCAATTCCTCCTCTTCCTTTTGTTCTACTCAGGGCCGGGGACTGGACAATGCCTGTCCACACCCAGAGGGCTGGCTATGAAATCCACGGATTCAAATGCATGTAATATCACCCCGAAATACCCTTAGAGACACACCTTTAATTGGGGCAGCCTGTGGCCAGTCAGGCTGACACATGAAATTAAATCACTGGATTGTAGTTTTCTGGTTCCTGAAAGATACAGGAATATATTTCACCTTTACTTATTGGCTGAATGACCTAAAACCTAGTTAGGGTCACCAAGCCTTTCTTCATCCTCACCTCATCTCTAAAATGAGTAAATAACACCTCAGAAGCCAGCAGTGCACGTAAAGTGAGGGCAGGTCCCACCGGGGCTGGCACGTAAGGAGCACTTACTCAATCATTTCCCACCTTTTCTTCCCTTCAGAAGAAGCATTTGTCCTTGAAATACTGGTAATATAATTAGACGTAGGAAATGTCTTGTATGTGTCTGGTTATTCTCTTAGGTGTCCTTTCTCCAAAGCTTCTCTAAGATACCCACAGTCTTTTTTTTTTTTTTTTTTTTTCCTCTTCAAAGCCACTTCCTGGGGAGAAAGTCCAATGTAAGCTGTTAGAACTTGCCTTTGGCCCCTCCCAGAACCCAGTTCACTTCTAGTCTGGGAAAAGGAAATTAATTCATGCTGTCCTACCCAAGTGAGATTTCTCAGGCAGAACGCCTGCCTGATCTTGGGAGAAGGCAGCAGTAGGAGCAGTTCCCTGCAAGAAAGGAACCTCTGGGTGAGGTAAGTAGGAAGGCCGATCTCAATCGGATCCACAGAGCCCAGAATGAAGCCCAACAGGCAAGTAGGAATGTGGGCAAGAGGTCAGCCAATGTCTGACCTCTGATGTACTGTAAGGGAAATGGATCTTGATTTTCAATCTTTTGGGGTGGTAAGAAGTAGAGGAATGGGAAAGAGGAGAGTATGCTCTCAAAGTACCTGAGACTTTTGGCTTAGTTCATGGCAGCCGCATGGGCCTGGGAATCAGGAGAAAATAAAAGCTGTTCTTCCCACCGAATCTTTGTGCTTTTGTAAATCTCTTGCTTGTTTTGGTAAAGGCGAGATCTAAAATATGTATCCCTGTCTAATAAAGTAGAATGTAGAAAGTAGAGCCATATACTCCCAACAGTTCAGAGGAGTTTGGAAGATAGAACTTGTTCAGGTTACTTCATTTTAGTGTCTCCACTTCTGGGCCACTATTACTTGAGGTAGTATAATTCTTTCTTGTGCGGATGTGAGGCTGTTTTATGAAATCTCTCATCTCATGAAATAAAAATGTCTAGTGTCAAATATACTCTCATATATCATTTACTGTATGCCAGGCACTGCTAGAAACCTTTAAGTCTAATCACTCATCTAATCCTTGTAATAATTCTTTGAGTTAAATTATATTATTATCGTTTTACAGATGAGGAAATTGAAGGAAAAGAGGTTAAGGAAATTAGTAGCTATTTTTTTTGTGTGTGAGTTGGGTTAGAGACTGTGCTAAGTACCCACGTATATATTATTTGATATAATCTTTATAGACATTCTGTGAGATAGATTCTGATATTATATGAGTTTTATGGATGATGAAACTGTTGTGTATCTAGCTGACCTATAAAGTCCTATAAAGTGTCCAAAGTAGACAGTCAAATCCACAGAAACAAAAGATAGAATAACAGAATAGTTTCAGAGGGTAAAGGTTGATATGTGAACATAGTGACCACTAATATGTTTCTTATAGAATGCCAAAGTGTCTTAAAATTTGATTGTAGCACTGGTTGTATACCTCTGTGGATAAACAAATAGAAATCATATATTTTTAAAATAGGTCAATTTTAAGGTATATGTGTTGTATCTTAATAAATCTGTTAACACATAAACAGACAAAACCATGGTAGAAAGGCAGATATGATCTGTTAGTGCCAGACTTCAAAAAAATTTTGAGGACTGAGGTATGGTTTAAGTGGTAGAGCACCTGACTGACTGGCAAGCAGAAGGCCAAATTCAAACCTCAAGTTCAAAACCACAGTATTAAAATTCTGCTTTTAAACACTCACAAACTGTTTTTCTATTTGACCGCCAAGTGAGGAGTGTATCTTTATTGGAAAAGTATGTTCTGGTAAAATCTTTTTGGCTTTTGATTTGTTTGGGGTTTTTTTTTGGCCAGTCCTGGGCCTTGGACTCAGGACCTGAGCACTGTCCCTGGCTTCTTTTTTGCTCAAGGCTAGCACTCTGCCTCTTGAGCCACAGCACCACTTCCGGCTTTTCCTATATATGTGGTGCTGAGGAATCGAACCCAGGGCTTCATGTATATAAGGTGAGCACTTTTACCACTAGGCCATATTCCCAGCCCATCTTTTTGGCTTTTATAGTCATAATTTTGGCCTTTTGTCCTACTTTGAGGAAAGATTTACTTCATTCTTCTTGTTTTTATGATTAACTTTAAATTAAAAATGTTTATTGTTATAAAAGTGTATAGCTTTGCTGCCTCTGATTTATCAGCTAGCTGCTCCTGGAGTTCACTCAGTACAGGCCACTGCATCTAGCAGACACTCAGAGAAGGCTGAAGGAACTTGTTGGGGAATGTGTTCTGGGGAGTGAAGCTACTGCAGTGATGAGTTCATTGTTCCTATTTGCAGTTCATGGCCCCACTGAGGGCTAGAGACTCTAATAGGAAAGGACCTGGACCCTGGCACTGCTGGGTCTGCATGTCTGCCCTATGTAGAGCTTTTGCTGAGAAAATTATATATTTATACTGTTCTCTGCTTTGTAGATTCCAAATATGTCCTTTGCATTTTTTTCTGCACTCTCATCCCAAGTGAAAAGAATTCTAGGCTGCAGGCAGATGGGTATTTAAAGCTGCAAATAATAGCAGCTACATCACCCTACCAAAAAAGCCTGTCTTAAACTGTCTGAAGACCAGCATTATGTCAACCTGTGTCATCTGACAGCCTGTCTGCCATTCAGTCTGTGGAGTGCTTAGGAAAGGAGGGCTGGAGACTTTCCTTTGACTTAGTCTGAACTGTTCTGTCTAGGAGCAGCAGAGAGAAACAGAATCCTTGTAGGAAGTGAGGGTGTCTGGGAAGGAAGAGCAATAGAGAGAGAAAAGGTGGTGGTGGTGGTGGTGGTGGTGGTGGTGTGTGTGTGTGTGTGTGTGTGTGTGTGTGTGTGTTTTTCCTGGACTTAGTGTCAACCCCACATGCTGTTAACATAGTAGCATCTTGATTATCTTTTATTTGCTCATTCATTCCTGTAGGCCCTTGTTCAGGCTTTCTTTTGTATTGTATTGTGTCCTAATTCAAAGCCTACTTTTTGGTGTTTCATAACCACAGCAATAAGTGGTAAAGAACTGATGGCTCACTTTTGCGTTTTCCATCAGGTTTTTAGTTAAACTCATTTCAGAATTGAGATCATGTACACAATGAATTTTTACCTCTACAAGACTTGAAGTATTCTTTACCTACAAGGTGAACCCTTATTTTGACTTAGCCCAAGAGACAGTAAAATGTGTCCAACTCTTAAGTTAGCACTATTAGTTTGCCTAGTATTCAAAATTAAAACAATAAAAGTTTGTATTTTGTAATTGTTTGAGAAGCAACATAGAAAGTGGTTTAAAATATAACAGATCTGAGTTCAAGCTCCTCTATTTACTAAGTTTTCAGTCTTTGGCAGTGTTAAGCTCATGTGCCTCAGTTTTCTCACTTGGAAAATGAGGACAACAAATCTGATTTTTTAGGGCTATTGCTAGGATAAATAATATGATTAGAGAGGGTAGACTGGTATTTACTTGATCATTTGTCGTCATTAGTGGGTATTATCAACACACACATTGTCTCTGGCCTAGTGTATAATTGCACACTTTTCATGACACTTTTACTAATGTATATTGTCTTATTCATTCTTCAGTGTGCTCAGAAAAGGAAAGATAGTGTGGTTCTGTCCATCGGCAAGTGGAAAATTGATGCTCAAACAAGTTAAGTGGCCTGCCTGAGGACAAGGACTTGTAACTTCTAATCTGGGGCTTTTTCTGTATCCTCGCCAGTCTTAGTAAAAGACCCTCAAGTCAAAAGAGTAAAAAAGGGCCCTCCGTGGACAGCCAAGAATACCTTGACTATAGTCCTAGCTGGGACAAACTGGGAAAGCCACCTCCGTTTCTACTTTATTAAGATGAAAATGCTGACTGTACTTCTTTACTTACTTTTATGTATTTAACAAACAACTCTCAAGTATTCAGCATGCGTTGTCCTGTGCCAGGTCTCCATTCCTTCACGCTGCTGGTACTTCACTAAGTTTACGTGAAAGGAGATATAGTGGATGTGTGTGTGTGTTGAGGGTGGGGGTGCAGGAGGTAGTGCGGGAGGCACTGTGGTAAGAGTGGACCAGGAGAGTGCCATACAAACAGGTAGCTTTTTCAGAGTTAAAAAACAAAAAGTGGGGGCTGGGCATTGTGGCCTAGTGGTAGAGTGATCGCTTTGTATACATGAAGCCCTGGGTTCGATTCCTCAGCACCTCGTATATAGAAAAAGCCAGAAGTGGCGCTGTGGCTCAAGTGATAGAGTGCTAGCCTTGAGCAAAAAGAAGCCAGGGACAGTGCTTGTGCTCAGGCCTTGAGTTCAAGCCCCAGGACTGGCAAAAAACAAAACAACCCCCCCCCCCAAAAAAAAGTGCTGGTCTTGGGGCTTGAACTTGTTTGATGCCTTAGATGCTGTCCCTTAGTTTTTTCGCTCAAGGCAGGAGCTCTATTACTTGAGCCAGAATGCTCCCACTTCTGGCTATTTTGGTGGTTAATTGGAGATAAGAGTTTCACAGATTTTCTGTCTGGGCTGGCTCTGAACTACAATCCTCAAATCTCAGCCTCTTGAGTTGCTAGGATTATGGATACAAGCCATAGCAACACAGATAGTTTTGGAACAAGACCTTGCTGGTGAGAAGGTTTAGGATTGTATGTAAAAAGTAAATTGTATAATGGTTATATAGAGTGTCATGTGTTGTTAATTGCCTCTAAGTGTAGCTCTTTACGGATGTCATACCTTACAGAAGATACTGTTCTAGAAACCTTGGCTGATCCACTAGAACACCATAGCTGGAATCTAAGCTTAATTAAACCAAGAAGATTTCAGGAGCAAAAAAGATTGTGATACAGTAAAAATAATCAGTGAGTCCTAGGGGCATCTTTAAAACAGTATATCCATTAAATTTCTCTTCTACTTTTGTGTTCTTGTGGGTCTCCAAACTCCTTTGTAGTTTATAAAGAATTTATCTGGTAGAGTGCTAGCCTTGAGCAAAAAAGAGGCTCAGGGACAGTGCCCAGGCCCTGAATTCAAACCCCAGGAGTGGCAGAAAAAAAAAAAAAAAAGAATTTACCTGTCTTGTGGTGCTAGTATTGAATGTTTGCTAGGTAAGTGCTCTCCCATTTAGGCCATGTCTCTCTAATTAAAGAATTTACTTATGAACACTTTTTTTCAAAGTCACTTGTGTTACTCTGGCATTTAAAATATTTTGGAGGGCTGGGGATATGGCGTAGTGGCAAGAATGCCTCCCTCATATACATGAGGCCCTGGGTTCAATTCCCCAGCACCACATATACAGAAAACGGCCAGAAGTGGCGCTGTGGCTCAAGTGGCAGAGTGCTAGCCTTGAGCAAAAAGAAGCCAGGGACAGTGCTCAGGCCCTGAGTCCAAGCCCCAGGACTGGCCAAAAAAAATAAAAAAAAAAATTGGAGAGATATTTATGGCATCTTTGAAAATAAACGTGTGTCCTGGAATATAAAATGAATTAGGACAAGACAAAGAGAAATTGACTGGCCGAACCAAAAGATAGGTAATGTTTTTATTTTTTAGATTCGTTCAGGTTCAGTAGGTGTAATTGCTGAGAGCCTTTGTTGTGCTAGGCTTTGTGTGAAGTACTAAGGGAACAGCTATCCATGAAACATTTCCTAAACAAAGGGACTTAGGTCTGGCTGGAATTGAAGATACTTAAGGTAAAGTGGGTTATTCTGAGATCCACATGGTGGAGGGAAGGGCTTGTTAGTGCACAGTACACCTGAAGATGAGGTTCCCAGTAAGGAGAGGGGACTGAATGTTCTAAGAGGGGACCAGTCTTACGAAACACACAGAGAGTTGGCATAGAACAGGTCTAAGCATCCTTGCTCTGGAAATCCAAACTCTGAAATGCTCACAGTTCAAAACTTTTGTGCTTTGACTTGGTGCCACAAATGGAAAATTCCACACTTGACTTCATGTGACAGGCTGAACTTAAAATACTGTATACAATTACCTTCATGCTTTGTGTATAGAGTATGTATGTTAAGTAATGAATTTCATATTTATATATGTCCCATCACCAATATATTATATATACATATTTGTCTATATATGAATGATATATATGACACAATATATAATTATGTTATGTACAAATGATATATACAAATGATATATAATATATTTTCATATATATGTGTACATATATATTAAAAACTTGAAAAAATTAATGGCATTTCTAATTTCAAGCATTTTGGATAGGAGAATGCTCTGTCTACCTGGTACTCGTGTAGAAGTATATACTTACATAGAAGTATACTGGGTTATAATGAGTACTAAGATTTAATAAGACTTTATGTGCTCTCTATAGGGAAATGATGAGAGCAGTTTTTAGTTAGAATTTGTTACCATATGTTAAGCTGGAGTTTTTTCTTTCTTTTTTTTTTTTTTTTTTTTTTTTTTTTGGCCAGTCCTGGGCCTTGGACTCAGGGCCTAAGCACTGTCCCTGGCTTCTCTTTGCTCAAGGCTAGCACTCTGCCACTTGAGCCACAGCGCCACTTCTGGCCATTTTCTATATATGTGGTGCTGAGGAATCGAACCCAGGGCCTCATGTATACAAGGCAAGCACTCTTGCCACTAGGCCATATTCCCAGCCCCAGTTTTTTCTTTCTTTTCCCCCCTTCTGTGGTGGTAGGTAGAGGTATCCAACCCTAGTGCTAGGCAAGCATTTTTTTGTAGCCATATTTCCAACCCTGGAAGTAGAATTAAAACAAAAGGAAACAGAAGCAAAACTGGGGAGAAAAGGTAAGAACTAACTAAAATGCATAATTGTCATTTGTTTTACTGCACCACATTTGGTGTTCTTTCTCTATTTTATGAGGCTTAATAAGGGCAAGGATACAATCCCCGAGAGGAGATAAAACTTCAAGTACTTCTCAACCTTTTATACTTCTTGGACACAGGCCATAACCTGGATCTTATCAGTCCAGTGTACCCAAACCACGCTCAGATTTTAAGGCATACTTAGGATTTTAAGGACACAAGAGAGAACATTACAGAGAGCTGATTTTCCCCTCCGGGAGGCAGAAGCAGTAGCCCCAACCAAAGGAAAGTTTGATTGTTGGCTCTGAAACCTTGGTGCTGGTAGCCATTGTACTGAGAATGATGCTGTGGTACCCATTCTAGTATCTAGTGATCAGAAATAATTCTTCACTGTGGCTTTGTGTTTTGTTCTAGGTTTATAGCCTCCAGTCTGATTCTCCATCTTTCTCCACACTTTTGTGTGACACCCAGTATTCTCTCAGTAAACTCATTTTCTGCTTAATCAGGTAGGGCGTAATGCTTACCAAAACAATCTTTGCCTAAAGCCTCTAGGACACATCTGTTCTGTTATGTGTGTTTGTAGTAAAAGTTTTACTAGATTACATATTGTCTATGGCTGCACTTAAGCTACATTGGCTGAATTGAGTAGTTGAGACAGAAATGACATGTCTTGCAAAGCTTGAAATATTAACTGGTCCTTTGTACAAAAACATGTTCAATCGCATAGCCATAAAGTCTTAACATAGGGTTGAAAGGAAGCACTGTAATGTTTAAATAGAGTAGGGAAAGACGACAAAGAGCCTGGATTCCAACTGACATTGTGAGTATTTGAACCCAAGCCAGCCACCAAACCTCTTCCTCCTTAGAAAACTTCCTTCATTTCAGTTACTGTTAGGTTTTCTTTTTCTTGTTTTTGTGTGTGTGTAAGTCCTGGGGCTTGAACTCAGGGCCTGGACACTTTCCCTGAACTTCTTTTTCTCAAGGCTAGCACTCTACCACTTGAGCCACAGCGCCACTTCAGGCTTTTATGTGGTTAACTGGAGATAAGAGTCTCATGGACTTACCTGCCTGGGCTGGCTTTGAACCACGACTCTCAGATCTCAGCCTGCTGAATAGCTAGGATTATAGGTATGAGCCACTGGCACCTTGTTAGGTTTTCTACTACTTACAACTGAAAATATTTGTAATATAAACAAGAAACATACTAGAAAATTGTAAGAAAGGTGTTTCCAAGCAGTCAGAAACATTAATTCTTTATTAACTACTGGTCCTGAACCGTAAGTGAATTCCTCTTATTACCATCATCATATAGGAGAAGGTCTGAAAAAAACTAAGCCAATACTGAGTAGATATGAAAGCTGAGAATATACTTCACAACTTTTTACATTCCTCAGAAGCCAAGCACACAAAGTTCCTTTAAGATACAGGGCACAACTGACCTGTGGATCATGCTAGAATCCTAGTCACTTAGGAGTCTGAGATCTGAGGATCATGGTTCAAAGCCAGCCTGGACAGGAAAGTAAATGAAATACTTATCTCCAGTTAATCACTAAAAAAAAAATCACTAAGTTTCCTGGAATTTTTAGAAGTTTACTGGTTAAAACTGTGTCATGGGCTGGGAATGTGGCCTGGTGGCAGAGTGCTTGCCTCGTATACATGAAGCCCTGGCTTCGGTTCCTCAGCACCACATATACAGAAAAAGCCAGAAGTGGCGCTGTGGCTCAAGTGGCAGAGTGCTAGCCTTGAGCATAAAGAAGCCAGGGACAGTGCTCAGGCTGAGTTAAAGCCCAGGACTGGCAAAAAAAAAAAAAAAAAAAAAACCCCAAAACAAACAAAAAACAAGAAACCTGCGTTATGTGAGCATAACTAAACTTTAAGGGAGGATAAGAAAACAAGTACTGATGCTTTTAAGCTTACAGTGAGTTACATTCCTTATTAAACATGGTAAATTGAAAATACCATAAGTCAAAAGGGCATTCCAGCCAGATGCTCATGCCTGTAATCTTCAGAAGGCTGAGATCTGAGGATCGAAGTTTGAAGCCACCCCAGGCAAATAAATCTGAGTCTCTTATCTCCAGTTATCCAGAAAAAAAAAAAAAAAGGCAGAAGTGAAGTTGTGACTCATGGTTTCAGCTTTGAGTAAAAAAGACAAGAGAGAGCCCGAGGTCCTTAGTTCAAATCCCAGAACTGTCACAAAGAAAAAAAAAAAAAGTGCAGGTAAGTCTGATGAAGTGGCTTATTCCTCTAATCTCAGCCATTTGGGAATTGGAGAGTGGAACAGTTATGGTTCAAAACCAGACCAGGCAAAAAGTTAGCAAGACCCTCTCAACCAATAAAACTGTCTAGTGGTTCTTACCTGTAACTCGCTTCTGGCTTTTTGTTAGTTAGCCTATTTAGGAGGCAAAAATAGGATCATAGTCCAGGTTGACTCAGGAAAAAATGTGGGACCCTACTTGAAAAACAAAAGCAATAAATAAACAGTAAGGCCTGGGCAGGGATAGTAAGTAGCAGTAAGTAGTTCTAGGGTTAGAGCACCTGGCTAGCAATCACAGGCCCTAAACTCAGATACTATCACCACCACCGCCAAAAAAAAAAAGAATTAATATATATCACATAACAATTTAGCACCACTGTATTCTGTACTCTGTATCAGCTTTTTACTTTTATGATCACTTGGACTGACTGCAAGCTGCTTTGAACCAGCATTACAAAGGTATATCAATAGCCAAGGAAATGATCAGAACTCAAAATGTAAAGTACAGGTTCTACTGAATATATATATCACCATCATGCTGTCATGAAATTAAAAAATCATAAGTTTAATTTCTAATTCTTTTGCTTTTAATTGTTTTTCTGATAGGGTGCCCTGCTTTTGCTCAGGCTTAGCCTCAGGACTGTGAATGTCCTATATTTACCTCCTGAGTAGCTGGGATGACAAGTGGTTTGAACCACTATATCAACCTTGAGTATATATTAGTTGTCCAGAATAATGGGTTTCATTATATTTTCACAAAAGTATGGAATCTACTTTGATCATTCACTCTCTTGTTCTTTTTTCCCCTACCTCTTTCTAAATAGTCCTTCTTCTACTATTGGTTTGTTTGTTTGAGACAGGGTCTTGCTCTCTTCCCCAAGCTGGGCAGTCCTCATGCCGCAGTCTCCCAAGTGCTAAAATTACAGGCATGGCCACCATGCCGAGGGTGATCTCTCTCAGAGGGCGTGTGAGGAAACGTGGTATTTGTCTTTCTGAGTCTGGCTTATTTCACTAAAGTAATGATTTTCAAATCCTGTAGTCACGTCCGTCATGGTAGTCATCAGTTAAATACATAGGCATTAGGCTGAAAGGAATAGTCTCTAAACAAAACTAACTTTTCTAATCATTATTTTTCATCATTAGCCTTTTATTAGAGTTTTCAACTATTGCAAACTTGTATGCCTAGAGAGGTCAGGTGTGTGACCTAAAAAGGTCCTGGTTAGGCCTAAGAAGTCATCACAGAAACTAGAGCTGGCTAAAATCTATGGTTTATAAGAACGGTTTGTGAACCAAACGACCCTATAAATGCAAGGAGTATTCCACTTAAAACAAGCTAACTACTAATGTGTAAGTTTCAGCAAGTCTCATTTGGTATCTCTAGGATTTAATTTCTTTTTCTTTTTCCCAAAGTATAGCCCCACTTCTGACATTTCTTCTACCTCATTTGGTCATCTCCCCCTCCTTCCTTCCCTTGCCCCTTGGTTCCTCCCCACCCCCAAGATGAAATTTAAGGGGATAACCATGAAATTCCACATTTTAAGTCTCAAAGAAATGGCAACATATGGACAATCTGAGGGAGACTTAGCATGATGCTATTCTTATAAAAATAGTGGGTTTTTGCTGCTTAAGCTCAGTGTCTGCCAAAGGTATTACAGTGGCTAAAATGAATGCATCTTCAGACTGAATTATTGGAAGTATTAAGTACAATTAAAGGAATTAGTGATTGTGCACTCCCTTCTGTAAGGGATATTGTGACTTATATGTAAGTAAGAGTATTTTCTTCCTTTTGCAAACAGTTTTGAAAGTCATTGCACACAGGGCTGTGTCTGTGGAGGTTGCCTTAGAACACGATGCAAAGTATAGTCTGAACGGATCCCAGTCTGCAATGAGATAAGCATAGAAAATGCAAAGGTTGAAACATTTATAGAAACTTTACAGTTTTTTTAGGTCAATTAAAGTAATGAAAATAAAAATGAGCTCTATCATATATGTCCTTGGTTTTGTTTGTATTTTTTTTTTTTTTTTGGCCAATCCTGGGGCTTGAACTCAGGGCCTGAGCACTGTCCCTGGCTGCTTTTTGCTCAAGGCTAGCACTCTGCCACTTGAGCCACAGCGCCACTTCTGGCCATTTTCTGTATATGTGGTGCTGGGGAATTGAACCCAGGGCCTCATGTATACGAGGCAAGCACTCTTGCCACTAGGCCATATCCCCAGCCCCTTGTTTGTATTTTTTGTTTGATGCTTTCCTTTTATCTTAGTAGGCAATTTTTTAGAGCAATTTAAATTTATGGAAAAATTGAGTGGAACATACAGAGTACTCTTTCAGTTTTCTTTATCATGAGCATTAGTATGGTACAATTGACGAGCCAATATTGATCTATTGTTATTGACTAAAGTCCATAATTTATATCAGACTTAACTTTTTGTGTCATACAGTTCTTTCCTTTTCTTTTGATAAATCTATAATGAAGTAGTCAACATTGTAGTAGCATGCAGAGTATTTTCACTGCTGAAAGATTCTGTGTCGTCCACCATATTCATCCTTTAAACACGCTTCTTCCACCACCAGTTCCTAGCAGCCACTGATCTTTTTCCTGTTTCTCTGGTTTTGCCTTTTTCAAAATATTGTATAGTTGAAATCAGCCTTTTCAGAATGGCATCTTCCATCTAGTAATTAGCATTTAACGTTTCCCCATGTCTTTTTGTAGCTCGATAGTTTCTTTTTGATTGTGCACTCTGTTGTATGGACTTACCACAGTATTCATTTACTTACTAAAAGAACGTCTTGATTGCTTCTAAGTTTTAGTAATTATGAGTAATGGTGCAAGAACTACTGGTGGGTAGTTTTGTTTTGTTTTATTGGACCATACTTTTAATCTTACTTGGGTAAATACCTAGCACGTAAGTGTTGGATTGTTTAGTAAGCCTGTATTTAGCTTTTTAAAAAACGGCCAAGCTGTCTTTCACAGTGGGTTGGTCCTCCTTTCACATTCCTCCCAGCCGTGTGAGCGTTCCTGTTGCTGCACATCCTCATCGGCATTTGGTGTTGTCCCTGTTTGGACTTTAGCCACTCTAATAGGTATGCAGTGGTATTGTTGTCTTTCTATTCAGTTGACATGCAATGTTGGGTTGGGTCTCTTTTCATATATCATTTGTTATATCTTCTTTGATGAGGTACTTGTTCTGACCTTTTGCACTTTTTTCTTTTGTGGTTCTGGGGATTGAACTCAGAGTCTCGCTAAGATACTCTACCACTGGAGCTATATGCCCACATATGCCCAGGGCCCCCTGCCCTCTGTGCTTTTGTGTTTGTTTCTCCAGAAAGGTCTCACTCTGTCGCTCAGGCTAGCCTCATTCTGCTGGTGATCCTCCTGCCATAGCTTCTCCAGTGCCGGGATACCATGCTGTCAGATAGGCCTGGTTCTCTTGCTCATTTTTAAATTTTTCTTATTAATGTTAATCTTTTTGTATTTTGTGTACATTAATTAGATATGTTTGCAAATA
This sequence comes from Perognathus longimembris pacificus, assembly GCF_023159225.1. Classification (NCBI taxonomy): domain Eukaryota; kingdom Metazoa; phylum Chordata; class Mammalia; order Rodentia; family Heteromyidae; genus Perognathus; species Perognathus longimembris. Next base: position 2,038,740 of record NC_063173.1, on the reverse strand, counting down.
CTTTCTCCTAGCCTGAGCCTTGTCTTTTCATTCTCTTAACACTGTTTTTTTGCAGAACAGTTTTAATTTTTTTTTTGGGGGGGGGGGGTGGGGGGCTGGTCCTGGGCCTTAGACTCAGGGCCTGAGCACTGTCCCTGGCTTCTTTTTGCTCAAGGCTAGCACCCTGCCACTTGAGCCACAGCGCCACTTCTGGCCATTTTCTGTATACGTGGTGCTGGGGAATCGAACCTAGGGCTTCATGTATGGGAGGCAAGCACTCTTGCCACTAGGCCATATACCCAGCCCCCAGTTTTAAATTTTAATCAAGACCAACTTGTCAGTTTTTTTCTTTTGTGGACTGTATTTTTGGTGTCATATCTAAAAAGCCATTATTTCTGGGCTAGGCAGAAAAGTTGGGAATTATTTCTCCAGTTAACTAAGAAATAGCCAGGCTAGAGATGTGGCTGACATAGTGGAGTGCCAAGTATAAGCCAGCAAGCCTAACAAGAGTAGCAGACACTGAGTTGAAGCCCACTCCAAAACCAAAAAGCCATTGTCAAATCCAAGATCATTTAGATTGTCACCCCCTTTTTCCTTTTCTTTTCTTTTCTTTTTTTTTGGTGGAACTCAAGTTCTTGTGCTTGCTAGGCAACTATTATATCACCTGAAGTCATGTCTCCAACTTTTGGCTACCTTGTCTTTTAGATATCCTTTATAGTCCTGCACTTGATTTAGGAAAAATGTAATACTATTAAGTACTGTTAATATAAGTACTTTAATACTTAAGCATTACTTTTTAAAGTACTTAATATTTACAAAAAAATCTGGTTCCTTTCTTTATAGATATGTCTACATCCTCTGTGATGGACTAATTGGGCATGTTGAACTAAAGTTTGGTCATTGATCAGGGAAAATGGATAGATGCGTGCCGTCTAAATCAGGCTTCATGCTGGCTACCCACCCTCTGCCAGGAAGTAAAGAGAGGGATACTGCAGTTAGCACAGAGATGACTCACAGTGATCTCTTGTAAACAGAACAGGGAGAAATAAATAAGGGAGATAAACAGGCCGAGGAGTCTGAGCACCCCCTTGGCAGCAGACTCGCTCACCGCACGTGTGGTCCGGGAAAGCCACCGTTCACTGTCCCTCACTGCTGTCGGTCTCAGGCCAGCTCCGCTGCGGGGCGGCTTCCAGGTTGTACCTTTACAGCATGCTGTTGCTCGTCTTCTGGTCCCTTACTCTAGATCATAGCCTCCTTCAGTGCTCGTAGTTCTTGAAGGTGCCACTAACTTGATCTCTTGTTTCGGATCCTCCTCCTCCATGGGCCAGTCGCTGATCCTCTAAACAAGTAAGTTTTAAGTAGGGCCGCACTACCACCACCCACGGAGCATTGGGCAGTGTTTTCCTTTGTGAAAATGTGTTTATTATTATTATTATTATTATTTTTGCTGGTCCTGGGGCTTGAACTCTGGGCCTCCTGAGTTTTCTTTTGCCCACGGCCACGGTGCCTCTCCCAGCTTTTTCTGAGTAGCTCATGGCCGAGGAGTCTCCCGGACCTTGCCGCCCAGGCCGGCCTCGCGCCGCCGTCCCCGGCTCTCGGCCTCCCGGGAACCCGGGGTGCACGCGTGAGGAGCCAGCGCCGCCCGGCCGGGTCTGAGCCCCGCGGAGCCCGGCCCCGTGTGTAAGGGCTCCCCGCACCGGGGCGTGGAGCTCACGCGGGATCCGGGGGCTGACACACCCCGCCCGCCTGCTCGGTGGGGAGGTGGGTGATGGCCGCGGGCCGGGTCCGCGCGGGCTCGGGGAGCGCCCGGATGCGGGTGAGCGGGGAGGAGGGGGGGGCGGGGGAGGGGGCGCCGCCCCCCGCCCCCGCCTGCCCGTGGGTCGGGGGGGGGGGGGGGTACGAGCAGCCGCGGAGCCGCGGGGCCGGCCGCCCGGGGAGCTCGGGCTCCTTCCCGCCGGGGGAGAGCCCCGGGGAGCCGGCCCGGGTGAGGAATCGCCGCCCGCTGGAGGCGGGGGGGGGGGGGGGGGCTGCGGAGGGCTCCCTCCCCCTCCCCTCTCCCCCTCCCTCCCTCCCCGCCCCTTTGCTTCCCCCACCCGAGACGCGGCCGGGCGCCTGGCAGCCACGCCGGGGGACGGAGCGGAGCGGAGCGCGCGGCGCGGCGCCTGGGAGCGGGGCGGGGCGGAGCGCGGCGCCTCGGGACCCGGCCCCGGCTTGGGGCGAGCCTGCCCTCGGCCCGGCCCGGGAGAGGAGCCGCTCCGCGCCGTCTCGGCGACCCCCCCCCCCCCCCTTCGGAGATGCGGGGCCGGCTCCCCGCGCCAGGTACTGCGGGCCGGGCCCGGCGCTCGCTCACCCGGCCGGCCTGCGGCTGCGGCTGCGGCTGTCTGCGTGGGGCGCCCCGGGGAGGGGGAGGGGGGAGGGGGGAGGGGGCCGCCCAGGGCCCCGCCGGGCCCGGGGAAGGGGGGCCGGGCCCTCGGGGAGCGAGCTGCCCTGCCCCGCGGGCCCCGCTCCTCCCCGAGCGCTGGTCGGTCCGGCGGGCGGGCCGGGTTCGCGTGGCCCCTGCCTGGACGTAGCCGCCGGGCAGCTGGCATTGGGAAGTGAGCGGGACTGGGAGGTGGAAGACCCGGGCGGGGGCCGACCCGGCCCTGCCCTGCCCTGCCCGGCCCTGCCCCCGGCCCGGGAAGGACCTGCCCAGCCCCCGGCGCCCTCGTCCGCAGTGAGGGGCTGGGTGTCTGGTGTGGAAAGGGCTGTCCTAGGCTGCCCGGCGGCCTGGGGAAAGGTGAGCTGGATGAATGCCTGGGCTGGGCTGCAGGGACGGGGGGGGGGGGGGGGCGGAGGGGGTGAGGGGGGGGGGGAGACCCGGTGAATGTGGAACACAGCCCTGGCCAGGTGTCCTGTCCGGCAGCTCCCTTTCGTGTGGCGTCCTTCTGGTCACATTGGAACCCCGCCGACCCCCGAGCCTACCCCGAGTGTAGGGAGATGGGCTTGGGAAGAAGCAGGTCGGAATATGCTGATGTTTCTTCCCAGCCATGGCCCGGTTTTTAATACTTAGAAGGCGGCCTTAGGTTAGGCTGTCTTCTCTGAAGCGCTCTTCCTACCCTGGTAAGTAATGCCAGACTCTGAGGCTGTGTTTTGTCTTTGTCACTATCATTCCTTCCCTCTTTATTATCTGCCCCCAAGAAACTTATGCCAGGCCCGACGCTACCCTACCTTGACTATCTCCTTCTCATGACTCTTCTTTCTCTCCTTCCTTTACTTTCTTCGTCTTTGTGGCGTTTTTCCTGCACTGCTCAGTTCACCGGTTTCCCCACACCTACTTCTCTGTTATGACCTGCTGTCCGCATGCATCCCTTTTCTTACCTCCTCCTCCAGAGCCGCTTTTTCCTTCTCTCTCCAGTCCTCCTCCTTTTGGGTATGCAAGCTATCTTTTCCTCTTGGAATTTTTGGTTACAGTTGCCTTCTTCTTAGTAGGTTACTGGTTTGTAGGGCCTTTGGCTGTTTTCCTACCTAACTCCCTTGCTTTTCACATGAATTCTAATCTTCCTTCAGTTCCAAATGCCTTTGGCCTACCAATAAGCAATCCTTCTTCCTGAATTTATTCCCCACTTTCTTCCCGGTGGTGGTGGTGGTGGTGGTGGTGTGTGTGTGTTGTCTATACAGGGAAGGGGGCAGGTGGGCAGTGGGGGAAGAAGCCAGATTAGAAGCCAGAGTCAGGGGCTTGAAGAATTAGAGGAAAGCAAGCATGTCAGACAGGGTTGGATAGTGACTCAGATTCCTTTTAGTGAGATGAGGGACTGGGAGATGGCCGGGGTCTGGCAGTTCTGAGGCACTGCTGACCTGGAAGGAAGGAAGTTCACCCACAAGCTCAGGGAGAAAGAGGGAGGATAGCAGGGGTAAGTGGAGGGATGGGAGAAAGAAGAGTCCTGGAGGAAAAGACCTTGGTATTTTTGAAGTGAATAGCCTGGACGAGATAGGGTTATTTAGAAGGGTATGAAGTCTGGGAAGGGGGTCCATGTAGATTCGCTTTTGCCCTGAAGTCTGACTCTTTGAACTGGTTGAATTTTTAAAATGTTGTCAAGTTTTTCTTGTGTAGTATACCCAAAGTGGGGGAGTAATAGCAGGACAGAGATGAGAATAAGGTGGCAGTTTTATTGACACTGTCTTACATGTGGAATGTGTGTGTGGTACAAAAAGCTTTCATATTGTACCCATCCAGTTTTAAATATTCTCTATATCAGCTATTCTGTGTTACCATGCTGGGGATACAAAAGTCTTTTTCAATACAGGTCAAGGAGTGTGGAACCTCATGTGTCCACTATTGTAGAGGGAGCACAGGAGTTGCAATATTTCAGTGGAGGGAAGTCTGGCAGATCGGGGATGTAAACTCAGGTCTTCTCTAATGCTGATAGATATTCACTGACATCATGTTCACTCTCAACTGGTTTTGTGCATAGAGTTATAAGCAGCTTTCTAATGTTTACTTTTCTGCCTATCTTTCTGCTAGAGTCTAGATATTACTGAGATTAAAGAAAAAGCCATTCCATGAGGTAGGTCATATGCCATGGCCAAACAAATACTACCTTAGAAGGGAAACAGATTTTGTTCCCCTTAACTTCTGGTTCTAGGCCACTGGGGTTACTCAGTACCCAGAACCCTCTCCGAGCTATTTGATATTCTCTCTCTCTCTCTCTTCTCCTGTTTTCTTAAGTTCACTTTCAGGCAGGTCAGCAAGCAACCAGATGTGTTATTTTACTTCCATTGTCTTCTGTAAAGTAAGGATTTAACACTTCATAGGGCTAGTGAGGATCACTGGTGTAAAGAATGTGTGAAAATGCTTTGTATAGTGTTGTACAGATGTTATTCTGAGGGCATCCTTAAACCACCAAAAAAAAAAAAAAAAAAAAAGATCAGACACTAGCCTGAAAGACTAAGGATGCCACTGACTCATTTTTTTTAATAAAATTTTTAGGCTGAGTCCTGAATTCAATCCCCAATACTTCCAGACAGATACAAAGCCCCTGCTCTCAATGGATAAATGAAAAAGAGGGTTAGATAGAGAAAACTTTTGAGTTTAATAATTGAGCCTCATGTTGCAAATGGAGGGGAGGTCAAGAAGTGGCCAAGAGTACTTGATTGAAGGGTGATACTAGGACATCAAGGCATTGGGCTCTTGGCCTGGCTTTCAATCATGACTGGAGCTCTACCACTTGAGCCACACCTCGACTTCTGGGTTTTTGGTGGTAAATTGGAGTTGAGAGTCTTGGATTTGTCTACCTGGGCTGGCTTCGAAGTACAATTCTCAGATCTCCCCCTCCCTAGACGTTATTATTATAGATGTGAGTCACCAACTGTAGGCTAAGACATATTGTTTTATTTATTTATTTTTTTTTGGCCAGTCCTGGGCCTTGGACTCAGGGCCTGAGCACTGTCCCTGGCTTCTTCCCGCTCAAGGCTAGCACTCTGCCACTTGAGCCACAGCGCCGCTTCTGGCCGTTTTCTGTATATGTGGTGCTGGGGAATCGAACCTAGGGCCTCGTGTATCCGAGGCAGGCACTCTTGCCACTAGGCTATATCCCCAGCCCAAGACATATTGTTTTTAACAACACTTTGTGATATAGTTTAAAAAAAGGAAAGGAAGGGAAGAGATTAAAAGAAGATTGAATTTAGTTAAAATCTTGGTTCTACCATTTACTACTAAACTATTAAGCATTCTATGCCATCTTATAAAAATGGAAATTATACCTACTTTAGAGGGTTCTTATAAGGCTTAAAGTAATTTGTAAAAAGGAAAATAGCTGTGCTAAACACTTATTTTTAATAACTCTTTAGAAAAATAGCTAGTATGGTTATTTTTAATAGCTATACTTATTCCTGCCTTGTGAAAATAAACTTGAAAGCCACCCTTTGGTTTTCAGAGTGTGCTTGATCAGGTTAGATTACCCAGAGATAAATCTAGCCTGGCACCCATCTATTAGACAACTCTACCTGCATTTCTCATCAGTACTTCAAACCTGCCAGCAGCGCAAGCAGGAGTTATGTCATAGATGGTGATTTGTCTGAAAAAGACCTGTTTGTAGCGTTTGAATCAAGGGCCTTGTCTATGCTAGCAAGAATTCTACCATTTAGCTATCGCTGTGTCCCCAGCCCTTTAATATCTCTCCTTTCCATCTCCCTCCCCCCTCCTCTTTTTCTCCCTTTCCTTCTCCCTTTCTCCTTCCCTCCTGGAATTTGAATTCTGTGGCCTTGTACTTGATAGGCAGGCATTCTACCATTTGAACCACACCTCTAGCCCTGATTTCAAGTCTCTGACACATTTTTCTACTTGTTCATGCAACGTTAGCCTTGCTGGCTGGCCTTTTTGCCTGTTCTGGGTGCCCTTTATATTCTGCTCATAAATCTTAGAACATTTGTACTCACTGCTCTATGGCTTAGAATAGTTTTTCAAGGTACTACGATTTGTCATCTCATTTCATTCAGGCCTTAATAAGTGTCTTATCCTCAAAAAAATTGTGTCCGGCTGGCTGCCAGTGGCTTGAGCCTGTATTCCTAAATACTTAGTAGGCTGAGATCTGAGGATTGTGATTCAGAGCCAGCCTAGGCAGAAAAGTCCACGAGACTATAGCCACTAGAAAGCCAGAAGTAGAACTGTGCTTCAAGTGGTAGACTGCTAACCTTTAACAAAAAAGCTCAGGGGCAGTGCTCAGGCCCCCAGTCAAGCCCCAGGACCAGCACAAAGAAACAAAGAAAAGAGAAATCCTGTCCAGATTTGCTACCTCCTTCATATTTACACATGCATATGTATTTGATATTGTGTATTTTTATTCTTTGTCTGCCTCTGCCCTCTCCCCTCTCCCCTCTCCCCTCTCCCTCTTTCTGTCTCTTAGAACTCTGGGCCTGGGTGGTGTCCCTTAGCCTTTTTGCTCAAGGCTAGCATCTATTGCCTGAGTTACAGCTCCACAGTTGTTTTTTTGGTGGTTAAGTGGAGCAAGAGTTTCCTGTTCTGGCCAGCTTGGGATTGCAGTCTTTACCTCTCAGCCTCCTAAGTAGCCAGAATTACAGTGTGAGCCAACAACACCCAGTAACTTACTATTGTTATTTTTTTTGTGCCAGTGCTGGGGCTTGAACTCAGGGCCAAGGCACTTTCCCTTAGCTTTTTCATTCACGGCTTATGCTTTCATTTGGCCCACATCTCTACTTCCTTTGTTTCTTTTGCTAGACCATAAACTTCACCAATATTGGAAATTTGTCTTATGTTATTAAATTATTATTTATATGTTGTAGATGTACAATGAATATTTGAACAACTGAGTATATATTTAACAGATAGGGAAAGCTTGATGTAACTGAAAGTTCTTTCCAGGTAAAAAGATAAGCAAGTGAAGAGAGAAGAGAAGGCTTAATGTTTTTTTTGTTTGTTTTTGACTCTACTGAGGTTTGAATTTAGGGCCTTCTGCTTGCCAGGCAGGTGCTCTACTACTTGAGCCACGTTTTTCACTCCTTTTTGTTTTAGTTATTTTTCAAGCAAGGTCTCTTGTTTTTCCTTGGGGCTGGCTATGGATTTTAATTATCTGATATGTGACCTCCCGTGTAATGAGATCATAGGTTCAAGTGTCATCACTTCTAGTTTATGGATTAAGATGGAGTCTTGATAACTTTTTTATTTCCCTGGGCCTGCCTCAAAACACAGTCCTACTCTGGCTCCTGAGTAACTGGGATTCTAGGCATGAGCCACTGTGCCTAGCTTGTTTTAGAGTTTTGAACTCAAGGCCTTACACTTCCTTGTAAGGCATGTGCTCTCTCACTTGAGCCATGCCCTGAGCCCTTTTTTGCTTGTAGTTACTTTTCAGGTAGGGTCTTCCGGTTTTGCTCCAGCCAGCTTCAGATCACAATTCTACTTCCAGCCTTCTGCATAGCTGGGATCACAGAAACACACCACCATACTAAATCATTTGAGTATGATTTAGTAGAGAGAAGTTACGGTGCTAGAGGAATACTGATGAATAGTTGAGAATTGTAGGGAAAGTTGTTGAACAAGTGATCTGTATGTTTGGAGTATATCTAATTCACTTCACTCTGATGTTGAAGTTGGTGCATATTTTGATGATCAAGTCCATGGTATTATCATGGGAATCCTGACTAACCCATACCTGAGGTAAGAAAGGGGAATGTCTAGAGTATTGCTAGGATCATTATGACTGTTGAAGTCAGCTAGAATAGTATCTGGAGGGAAATAGATGCAGACTGAATCAGGAAGTGTCTTTGCATAAGAGTGACCAGGAAGTAAGTCGTAAATAGCAAAGAAGTGAGATAGCAACCAGCTAAGAACTTAAATGGAAAGGGAGGATTTTTTTTTTAAAAAACAAAAACAAAGTAAGGGGGCTGGGAATGTGGCTTAGTGGTAGAGTGCTTGCTTAGCAGGCTTGAAGCCCTAGGTTCAATTCCTCAGTACCACATACACAGAAAGAAAAAAAAAAAGCCAGAAGTGGCATTGTGGCTCAAGTGGTAAGAGTGCTAGCCTCGAGCATAGAGAGTCTCGGAGACCGTGCTCAGGCCCTGAGTCCAAACCCTAGGACTGCCCCTCCCTACCCCCCCAAAAAAAAGAAAGGCTAAGAATATGGCTTAGTGGTAGAGTACTTTCCCAGCATGCATGAAGCCCTGGGTTTGATTCCTCAGTACCACATACACAGAAAAAGCCAGAAGTGTCACTGTGGCTCAAGTGGTACAATGGTACAAGTGGTACAAAAGAAGCTCAGGGACAGTGCTCAAGCCCAGGCCTACTCCCCCCCCCCCACCAAAAAAAAAAAAAAAAGCAAGTAAGAAATGACTTGCAAATGGCATTGGAAATTAAAAACAAAACCTATAAACTGAGAGGGGTGGGATTATGCCCAAGTGGTAGAGGGGTTTGCCCCATGAGTTTAGAACCCTAGGAATAGCAAACCAAACCAAATCAAACAAAAAGTCCAAAACAAGAACCAAAAACTGAAGGCCGAATTTGAGAGAGAAGACAGCCTCCACTTGATCGGGTACTAGAGAAGTCTCTTAAGTGTTGAGTAGGTTTAAAAAAAACAACACACAAACTATTTGGTGTAAACCAACTGTACAGCTCATGGGGGGGGGGAGGAAAGGGGGAGGGGAAGTGGGGGAAATGAGGGAGGAGGTAACTAGTTGAACAAGAAATACATTCACTGCCTTACATATGAAGCTGTAACCCCTCTGAAATTCACTTTGACAATAAAGGAAAAAAAAAGACAAAGAGGCAAAGGTGAATTAACTAAGGACAGGAGGGAAGGTTTAGATAAAATAGTGGAAGGGCTTCTGAGTCAGGAAAAGGAGTGGGGAATTTGATCCATTTAGAAGGAACTAAAAGGTTGGGGTCCAGAGTTTGGCTGATCATGGATGACTGAAATAAATGAGCACTTGAGGATTGATTGTCTTAGTCCTAATTATCTTTTTATGGGGAGCCAGTTGTGGGGCTTGAACTTAGGCCTGGCTGGGCACTGTCCCTGCCTTCTTTTTGCTCAAGCCTGGTACTCTACCACTTGAGCCACAGCGCCACTTTCGTTTTTTTCTGTGTATGTGATACTGAAGAATCAAACCCAGGGCTTCATGCATGCTAGGCAAGCACTCTACCACTAAGCCACATTCCCAGCCCCCCTAATTATCTTTCAGAGGAAGATTCTTTTCATAGTGTTTGTTGCCAGCAATTTCAAGAGTAACTGGTCTTTTGAGGCAGCGTGTGGTGGTGTGAAAGATTACAGGATGTGTTCCAAGATTGGATGTCAAGTTAGCCATGGAGGAGGCAGTGGGATAGAGGGCAGTGTTTCCTGAGGGGCTGAAGCAAGTGGGTGTCTTCGTGACATCTTTCAGCTCTCAGGTAAAAGTTCCCAAGGCTTTCCAATACAGGTCATCCGCTGGTTGTCCGGAGGTTTTGAACTTTAGCTTTTTAAATGAGGATATGAGACCTGGGGATGGAGACACATGCCTGTACTCCCAGAACTCTGGAGTCAGAGGCGGGAGGATTAGATTCCTTTGTTTAAGATCAACTTGCTCTGTTTAAAAATACTTAAAAAAAAAAAAAGAATTTGTTAGTAATAGTGTTCTTTTTTGAGACTTGAGTGTCATTATGCTGACCAGGCTGGACTAGAACTTCTAGACTCAAGTGGTCCTCCTATCTTTGCCTCTCAAGAGCTGGGGCTCCAAGCACATGCCACCATGCCTGGCTGAAATAGGAATTTTTGCCGGAACTATTGGGTAACGGTTGTGGTTGAATGTGACGTATCTCTCCACAGGCTCATGTCTTGAATGTTGGTCTGCAGCTGGGAGTATTATTTTGGGAGGTTGTTGAAAACATTTGGAGGTGGGGCCTAGCTGGAAAAAGTGGGCCACTGGGAGCCTGCCTTTGAGGATGGTCCCAGGTCCCCAGTCTCCCGTCTTTCTTTCTACTTCCTTTCCACCATGATGTGAACTATCCTGCTGCCACACCTTTCCTGCCACGATGGACTGACCCTCTGAAATCAGGAGCTAAATAACTCTTTCCTCTCTGCAGTTCTTTATGCAGGTATTACAGAAATGAAAAGCTAGCCATACAGTAACTCAACTAGGGCTACTGGTCAGGTTTTCCAAGATGGTAGGTGTAGGATAAGAAGACCAGTACTTAAAAGTATTGGTTTCTGCAAGTTACTGGTCTGCAGGAGTGTTAGAACCGAAGGGATGTGTGTGTGTGTGTGTGTGTGTGTGTGTGTGTGTGTAGGTAGGTAGATAAGTAGTTAGGTAGGTATAGGGAATAAGGTAGGTATAGTATAAGTGAATTTGTTTCTCACTGCCCTTTCTACCCCACTTTGCTGCCTCTCATATGTCTAAATGTAAGAAACCCCTCCCACCCCTCATAGTCCTTTCTTCCCTTTCTTTGTTCATTCTGTCTCAAATTATAATTAGTGCCAAGAGTGTTTGTTTTTATTTTGCCAGTCCTGGGACTTGAACTCAGGGCCTGGGCACTGTCCCTGAACTTCTTTTGCTCAAGGCTAGCACTCTACCACTTGAGCCACAGCACCACTTCTGGCTTTTTCCGTTTATGTTGTTACTGAGGATTTGAACCCAGGGCAAGCACTCTACCACTAAGCCACATTCCCAGTTCCCAAAAGAGTGTTTTTAAGAGAATCAAAATAATAAGAGAATAGACATATCCTTAACAGTATTTCATTCAGTGAGCTCATGTATATTATATACCATTATGGCTTTCAGGTTCCCGTAAAAAAGGCTTGGGATTGGTTGACTGCTCAGATTCCTTCCAGCTCCTGTGTTTTTTCCACTAAACGAGGCTGTCTTAGAAAGTGAGCTGTTGCTAATTGCTTGGTATGTACCATTTCTGTGCTCAGTGGGCCCTAGGGACATAGACATTAATCAGACTCAATTTTATCCCTTGAGTTATTCACGGGCTAGTGAGCACAAGTATGAATTATGTGATAGGGTGAATGAAGTTTAGAACTGCTGCGTAGAAATTTGTATAAAAATGCTATTGTATTTTGGAGACAGGTGGAAGTAATGGGCTTCTGGAAGTGTTTCATAGAGGAAGTGAGTCAAGTTGGACCTTGAAGAATGAGTAGGAGTTTGTTTGGCAGACAAGTTGGGGCATTGGCAGATAGAACTGTGTAGACAAAGGCGGGAGCATGGAAGTGCACTGAGAATGACAAGCTTAGGGAATAGTACAGATGAAGGGATAAAGATAGATGGGGAAGGAAACTATTATTTACTGGCATCTGTTTTGTGAACAGGCAACATGCAAGGTGTTCTTTGTTTTTAATATATGCTTTTTTTTTCTTTTATGGCAACTATGGTAAGTAGGTAGTCTCATTTATAGCCTAGGAGAAGATAGAAATCGAGGTGGTTTTTCTAACAGCTCTGCGACAGCCTACAGTTTTCTTCTCTGCTACTCCAGCAGTTGCTTTCTTGTTGCTAAACCAGAGCAAGTGGTGGAGGCTGCAAGGTGGGAATGTGGTTGAGGCATTAGGAGGACATCCCTCAGCATATTCACGGCTGCAGCATTCCAGTCCCCTGCCAAAGCAAACCTCTTGGCACGACTTAATTAAAGATCAGGTTCTCATTACCAGGAGTCAAGGGCATCACTGCTCCGCAGTCTTGGGTGGAGCGTTGGCAGTGTTAGTTGCAGCTGCTCCGAGTTATTCGAAGAAATATGATTCGTTTGTGTAGTGGGTTTTATTTCTTCTTCTTTTCCTTCTTTTGTTTTCAAATGATGTTATTTTTAAATAATGAAGGGTTATCTGGAAATTACATTAAAGGTTATATAGTCCATTCCTTTGTCTCTAGAAGCAACAATGAAGTGTGTTGTAATGGTTCTGTTGTCACCAACATCATCTCAGGTCCCTGCCTCTGCTGTCCTACTGTGTGATATCCTGGGGTGACCAGTAGCATCTCTGAAATTGTGCTATTTTACACTTGCTCACTATTTTATTCCCAGTACCCAGAATAATCTGGCAAACAGCAGATGATATTTATTTGCTTTAACAAATGAGAAAAATTACATCTGTTTCCAAGTTTTCTTTGAATTCCAACTTGTCATCTAATGTTAGTGATTATTAAAAATACCAACCCCACCAGGCTCTGGTGGCTCACGCCTATAATCCTAGCTACTCAGGAGGAGGCTGAGATCTGAGGGTCCTGCTTCAAAGCCAGGTTGGAATGTCTGTGAGGCTCTTATCTCCAATTAACCACCAGAAAACAGGAAGTGGCATGTGGCTCAAATGGTAGAGTGCTAGCCTTGAGCAAAAGAGTCCAGGGACAGTGCCCCAGGCACTGAGTTCAAGCCCCACACCCACAAAAACAAACAAAAACAAAAAACAACAAGGAGCCCCAATGATGCCTTGATGAATGGAGGTTACCACGAGACCATGAAGAACAACAACAGAAATACCAGTCCCAAATGATGTCTGAAATCTTAGTTGTAAGGATAATTAGTCCAAGAGGTTCTCTAGGGACACTATTTCAGCAACTCTGTTAGGAAGTTCAGAGGACGTTCCTAAACTTCAAGATCTATGCTCTGAGCTCAAGGCATCAGATTCCTCGGTGAAGATAGATTAACAGCTGGTCTCTTTCTCCAGGCAAAACTTCTTGGTTCTCATGGTCATCTCTCCATAGCCTTACAACCTCATCTTTTATTTTCGACATGGAACAGTAATGGCCCAGCTCTAGAACTGCTTAGAACGACCATTTTTCTGCTTATTCCAAATGTAGTGAAGAACATAAAAGGCGCACAGTGATCTGTGTGTCCCGTTTTTTCAGTTTTCCCCTGTAGTCCTTATGCTGCACTCTGCTTGCTGTACTGTGTCTCACATTTATGTTATTCCATGGTCTAGGATGAATTTGCAATTTTCTCTCTCCACCAAAACCATTCATTTATTGATTACTTTTTTAAAGGCCAGGTACTATACCAGAGACTGTAGAACTAGAGCTCAAGCATCACCTATTTCCTCTGAACACTGCATTAGGAAAATTTCACTATTGACAGAATTTTGTAGTGAGTACTTCGTGTACCCACCACCTAGATTTTTCTACTATTAACAGTTGCAGGTATTATGTAATGAATGACGCTTTGGCCAACAAAAGGCTGCATATCCAACAGTCCCATTAGATTATAGTGGAGCTGAAGATTCCTTTCCTCTAATGACATCAGAGCTATCATAACATTGCTGTGGGAATGCTGGCATGAACAAACCTAATTTGCAGTACGTGCAAGTATGTACAGTACATAATATTTGATCATGACAATAAATCTGTTAGTAGCTTATGTATTTATGCTATACCATTTAGAGTAAACTTATTTAAATATGCATCACAAAACTATGCCATGCTATACACATACGAGGCAGTAGCCTCATATATCTTGTGTCTACTCTGTGTGTATGTCCCCATTCCTCTCCTCCTCCTCCTCTTCTTCATCTTCTCTCTCTCTTTTTATTTTTTTTTGGTGCTATGCTGGATATTGAAATCAGGATCTTGCCACTAGGCCATATCCCCAGCTTAAAGAATACCTATTGTTTTCTGTTTTTGTCAGTCGTGGGGCTTGAACTCTGGGCCTGGGCACTGTTCAGCGCAAAGCTAGCACTCTACCAATTGAGCCACAGCGCCACTTCCAAGTTACTGTTTTTAATAACATCTTTTGGTGGTCAAACTTCACTAGGCATCACAACTCACTGTAATCTTTAACGTGTGTGTGTGTGTGTGTGTGTGTGTGTGTGTGTGTGTGTGTGTGTAGCCTCAATATTTCTACCTTTCAGTGGGAGGGGTTTAGGTTGGATGTTCTCTGAGTTGCTTCTGGTTTGGTGTTATGTGCACCTTAAAGTCTTTGATATCTTGGTTCTTTTTTACCCAGTGGCTATGGACTCCAGGTGATAGTCTGTGAGCACATTCCTTCCCTAAATCCCTGCCCATTTTTGTTCAGTATGGAAAATAGCTTAATAACTGGTGACTGCTTGAAAAAGTGTTTGTTATCCTTTCTATTTTAGTACTGTATCTGTTTGTTAGCATGTTTGGAAGAAGCATAGATCACTTCCCCTTCCTTGGTTGTCTCTTGACTAGTGAAAGTCTAGAGACTGAATAGTCGGAAACATCAGATTGCACTTTGGAGGTGATGAGACTTATGTAAGCTAATAATTAATAGATCTAGGGTGTACACTCAGATCTCCTGACTTTATCCAGGTGTGTGTGTGTGCGTGCGTGTGTGTGTGTATGCATGCATACCTCTCCTTACTAGTGGCCCTTTTGAAATATTACAATTATCCTGCATTTGTTGCAGAGTTATTCAGTTGGTTCATAATTAATATTTAAGTATAACTAGTTCATAAATTATTAAGATCTCAGTCTCTGGAATATTGATTAAATGTAGTCTGTGTTTCTGTTGTATCTGTTTGTTTTCTGGGATGGATTAGAAGAATGCCACTAAACTTTTATTATAAATGCTGTCCTAAGGTTTACTTTATACTACAGCATCCCCTAAAATATGTGTTTTTCTTTCACTTAAACCTGGTGCTTTCAGAGACTGTTAGAAGAATTAAGCTGTTTACTTTCCCTATTCAAAGCTGAGTGTGTGGCTGGGAATGTGGCTTAGTGGCAGAGTGCTTGCATGAAGCCCTGGGTTCGATTCCTAAGCACCACCTACACAGAAAAAGCCAGAGTGGCAATATGGCTCAAGTGGTAGAGTGCTAGTCTTGAGCAAAAGATCAGGGACAGGGCCCAGGCCCTGAGGTCAAGCCCCAGGACTGGCAAAAACAAAACAAAACAAAAAAACCTGAGTGTGTTTCTACATTCCATAGAGTTAAGGGACCTGTTTTCCTGACACCAAGTTTTAAAATGTGTTTATGGTTGTTCTGAGTGTAGATGAGCAACATGCTCATTGAAGGGCTCCTCAGTGCACAACAGGAAAGCTTTGTGGAGAGAGAGCAGGAAAGGCTGGATTCTAACACTGCAGAAAAGCTGAAAAGCATGACAGAGACCACAAGTCCAAGTAAGCTCAGAGGACATTGATCAGGTAGCACAAGTTTCTGTTCTATGAGTGTAGTTAGAAGGTACTAGAAATAAAAGTTCAGATTGTAAAGATAGCTCTAGAGATCTGGAAAGATTATTTTAAGTATATAAATTTCTGTTTGGAGGAGATATACTAGGCTGTTGAATAGCCTAGGAGATAGGATTTGGGACCAAGAAAATAATTACAATATTATTTACTTGTTACCTATTTGTTCATTCATTTGTTTGACCCATCTATTATTGATTGCTTATTCTGTCCCAGGACTGGTGTTGGGGATTCAGAAATACATAAGATCTGAACTTTTTTTTTTTTAAAGCAGTTCATGTTATGATGAGAAGAAAATGAATGTGTAATAATGGGAGTGAACGATAGATAGAACTTAATATAAGTAAGCAATCTTTAAATGAGAACCAGAGACAGACTAAGCTGTCTTTTGAGATGATAGATTTTTCTATCACTGGAGATTTTGAAGTATAGATGGATAAACTCAATGAAATGTTACAGATGTTAGATTTCAATAGAGTCCTAGAGTCCTAGGCAGGTATTCTACCATTTGAGCCACACCCCCAGTCTGTTTTTTGCTTGTTATTTTTCAGGTAGGATCTTGAGTTTTATGCTGAGGCCAATCTCTTACAATTACACTACCTACTTCCAGAATACTTAGGACCGCCGTTATGTGCCACCACATACAATTTATTAAGTTGGGGGGGGTCTCACTTTTTGCTGGGTTGACCTTCAACAGTTAACCTTCCAGTCTGTACCTCCTGTATAGCTGGATTATAGATATGAGCCACTGTACTAGGCGTATACCAGATTTTTCTTTTTGAAACCCTTAATTTCTAAAGTATTATCGTATCTGACTTCAAAGAGAGTATATCATAATTGGTCATGATTAAGGATATAATTTCTATTGCAGTATGAATGAATAAATTATAAACTTAAGATACATTTGTATCTATTCATTGTCAAGGACAGTTAAGTTGTTGGCTGTTATTATCAAAACTGTTGGTAGCATGTGATAGAGACTTTATATATATATTTTTTTGGTCGTGGAGCTTGAACTCGGTGCCTGGGTGCTGTTTCTGGGCTTTTGCACTCAAGGCTAGTGCTCTGTCACTTTGAGTCACAGCACCACTTCCCACCTCAGCATTTCCTCCAAAATCAAAACAAAACAAAAACAAACCAGTGGTTTTTTGTTTTTTTTCCAGTAGCCCATTCCAAATTAAAGGTTGTAAGAGAACTCACTATATGGAATGTTGCTAAGCCTTTCACTTAATCTTTATGTAGGTAAATAAATGGAACTCAGGAGGCCAAGGAATTTCTCTACAGTTAGTAAGTGTAACTGGTTTCCCCTCTTAGTTTTTTTATGGACCAAATTTCTGCTTTTCAGTTATATCATGGCACATGAAGATATCGCTGAGTGTATCTGTTATAGCTGATGTGTATGTTTTCTCCAGTGTCTCAGGTATGGGAATGCAGAAAACCAAAATCCTTGTAAATTTTGCAGTGCTTGGCACATGGTACGCATTTACATTTTTGAGTATTGACAGAATAGGCTAGTGATATTCAAGAACTGTTCTAGTATATGCAGTAGGACTTTACATTATTAGTGTATGTCTTTGACATTTTAACGTGTATTTCTTGTGTTCAAAAAAATAATAAACAGATTACGTTCTTTGTTCTGATTTCAGTAACTGCTGCTGGTGGTGACAATGTCAAGTAACGGCCTAGACACTCAGGACAAGCCCCCAGCCCCTCCCATGAGAAACACCAGCACTATGATTGGAGCTGGCGGCAAAGACCCTGCAACCCTCAACCATGGCTCCAAACCTCTGCCTCCAAACCCCGAGGAGAAGAAAAAGAAGGATCGATTTTACAGATCCATCTTACCTGGAGATAAAAGTATAGTATTTCATCATGTTGTCATGATTTGTATGCTTAAAAAACTTTTTCTTTTATTACCTGGATAAAAGGTTTGTCCTTCCTTGACTTGATTGGTCTTTAATACCTCTTATTTAATTAAATTGTATTTAATTAACAACATTTAAATGGTTTGTTTACTTAGTGCCAGTATTGGACCTTGAACTCAGGACCTCAAGCTCTTGCTTGGCTTTCTGGCTGAAGGCTGGCACTCTGAGCACTAGAGCCATGCCTCCAGGTCCAGCTTTTCGTTGGTTAATTAGAAACGAGAGTCTCATAGATTTGTCTGTCCTGTCTGTCTGGTTCTGAACTTTGATTCTTAGATCTCAGTCTCCAGCATAGGATTAAAGGTGTGTGCCACTGGCATCCAGCTTCTGGGTATTACTTCTTTACTTATTTATTCGAACTTCTAGGCTTATTTGTTAGGCGGGTGCTCTACTGGTTGAGCTATATCCTCCTCCTTTTTTCTTTAGTTATTTCTCAGCTAGGCTCTGCTGTGCTCCTTCCTTTCCACCTCAGCCTGTCCTTAGACTCTCATGTTCCTACCTCCAGCCCTCATGTAGGTGCCTGCCACCACAACAGGTTTGTTCTTTTAAATAGGCTCTAACTTCTAGTTTGGAGCCTTAAATTACTATCCTATTTCCACTTCTCAAATAGCTGGGATTATAGGCACAAACCACCATACCCAGGCCTACTTTTTATTTTCTTTTTAACTATTTC
Organism: Perognathus longimembris pacificus; assembly: GCF_023159225.1. NCBI lineage: Eukaryota > Metazoa > Chordata > Mammalia > Rodentia > Heteromyidae > Perognathus > Perognathus longimembris. Next base: position 2,020,586 of record NC_063173.1, on the reverse strand, counting down.
TTTAGATTTTCCTTCTTAAAGTGGCTGAAGCCAAATGCAAAATAGAACCCTGAGCACAATTCTAAGAGCGTCATTATGCTCTTACCAGATTTCTGACAGATTTACTTTTCAGCTTCTATCATTCATTTATTTACTGTTATTATAAAGGCGATGTATACAGGGGTTATGATTACGTAAGTCAGGTAATGAGTACATTTCTTTTTAGGTATTGTGATTTCATACAATTAGAGCCTACAGAGATAACTAGGACTCACCAGGAGTTTACAGTGAGTGGTACTGGTGCTTGAACTCAGTTTTCTGGTGGTTAATTGCAGATAAGAGTCTCAACAGACTTTCCTGCCTGGGCTGGATTTGAACTGCGATCCTCAAATCTCAGCCTCCTGAGTAGCTAGGATTATAGGCACGAGCCACCAGTGCCTGGCTCATGGTGCTTTAAAAAAAAAGAAAAAAAAATATATATATATAAATGCCTGGTTCTACCTAGACCTTAGAACAATATTGTGTCTGTATGTAGACAAGAAAGAGTTCTTTTTCAGACTATAGCTGGTTGGTTTGAGCTGGTACTAGGAAGAATGTCTGTGGGTATTACCTAATGCTGACCTTCCGTATGGCCTCAGTGTATGCCTGGGGATGCATGAATGACTGGAAGAAGAAGCCATAATTGAAGGCTTGTAATAAGTGGCGCTGAGTTGCAGAATTCCATGTGGAAAGCCCGGTTCCTGTGGTTAGGATCTGGAGCCTTTGGTTTATCCGAAGAAATCTTGCAGCATTTAGTTTGGAATCTTTTTTTCTGGCTACATTTTCATGACCAAAGTGGAATTCTCTTGAGCTTGGGAAGAGTTTAGCAAAGTTAATTTTAACACTGGACTACGTCAGTGTTTATCTCTCCCAAGTTTGGGATAGTTTACTGCCTTGTGCTTAGATTCTCTCAGTTGAGCCAATGAGAGGTGCTGCTTAAAAATAATTTTAAAAATAAATACGAACAGTGACTTGTACTAAACTTTGGTGGCTGTCCTGAAACATGGGACTTTGAGGGTCACCTTCTTTTCTCATGCCATCAGAAAGCCAATGAGACTAGGCCACCAGATAGGGTTAAAGTTTGGATGAGGGAGGCCACGTTTCTTTCCCTACTTTATTTCTTCAAACGTAAGATCTCTAATAGTGTGAAATCAAGGGATTGTTTCTCCTTTCTAGTTTCAGACACATTTCATGTTTTGATGAATTTGTTGAGAATTCTTGTTAGTTTCTCATAGTTCTAGTATTAATGATAACTTATATTTGTAAAGCTTATAGTCTACAAAGCCATGCATTTTCTTTAATTAATTGATCCTCAAAGACATTAAAAATGGAATAACAACAATAAAAATAGGAACAATAGATAATACAAGAATAATTCCTCACCTTTTACTTATTGGATGTCTGTTAGATTGTATTAGGAGCTTTGATGCTTGTGAAATACACCAGCTACTTTAGGTAGATAAATATTTCCTTGTATAGACATAATTATTTACAGCATTTAAGTTAGTTATCCAAAGACATCTAGGTAGGGAATGGCCGAGCTGGGATCAGACCTTTATTTGATCTTATCCCAAAGACTTTCATGCTAGTACTTTTCATAAGTACTCGTGGGCTTAGCAAATCGGTGACTGGTTACATGCTGCATACAATTCATGAAGTCTGAATTTGAACCAGTGTCTTATGATGTCTAGACTGCACTCTCTCATTCTTAAAAGCATTTGGATACCACATAGAGTTTGAAGTCTTCCAGCCTAGTGTCTTTTGCACTAGTGCTTTCAGTAGAACTGATTTAGTTTGTTTTTTTGAATTCAGTGAATGTTGTCATTCTATTTATTGTTATATTCACTTAATCTCCAATATGGGAAAGATAAATTACCATTCTTAGCTTTAGAGATCTTACTGTCATATGGCTAAGTAATAATTACAGAGTTGCTAAAAGGCATATAAGATTAAAAATGGAAAAAAAGGTCAGGAGTAGTGGTATACAGCACCAGGAGGGCAGTAGAACCAGGACTTAAGGCCAGCTTGGGCTATAGAGTAACACTCTTGTCTTTAAAAAAAAAAAAAGACATGGAAAATGCTGTGTAAACAGCAGTTTTGTTAAGAGTTGGTAGTACTTTTGCTGGCAGGCATGCATATTATTGTTCCTTGCATTCTTCAGAATTCTTATGAGATTTATAAAATAACACTAAACACAGTTCTTCCAAGATGGGATTAAGAAATGGCCTTTTCTCTCCCTAAATATAGGCTTCCTGTTGATTTAGACAGAGCTAATGGGAAAGCCAGATTAAATAATTTTGGGCACTAAGATGAAGCAGACCCAGCTAAAGAAGATCTTAAGAATTCTTTCTGGGCTGGGAATGTGGCTTAGTGGTAGAGTGCTTGCTTGCCTAGCATGCATGACAGAAAAGGTCAGAAATGGCGCTGTGGCTCAGGTGGTAGAGTGCTAGCCTTTAGCAGAAGAAGCTTAGGGACAGTGCCCAGGCCCTGAGTTCAAACCCCAGGACTGGGGCGGGGTGGGGGGGGGGGGAGGAATCTTTCTAATCTGAAAAGCAGAATTCTCTAAACTCCAGGTACGGATCTAGGACAAGTGATATATTTGGAAAAAAAAAAATAATGGTAGGCAACAGCCTGTAAATCTTAAATCCTGTAATATTTTCCTATTTCTGTTTTCCTTCTGTGTTCTCATAATTCACTTATATGGTTGTTATCAAAAAGGATTGGAAACATTGATGTCCATATGATACACCATTAGTTAGGTTTGCCAACCAATGAATTTTATGTTCAAGGTTTTCTTTCTTTCTTTCTTTTTTTTGGTTGTTCATGGGGCTTGAACTCTGGGCCTGGGCATTGTCCCTGAGCTCTTCAGCTCAAGGCTAGGGCTCTAACACTTTGAGCCCCGGTGTCACTTCTGGTTTTCTGGTGGTTAATTGGAGATAATCTCACAGACTTTCCTGCCCAGGCTGGCTTTGAACTGCGATCTTCAGATCTCAGCCTCTTGAGTAGCTAGGATTCTAGGTATGAGCCATTGGTGCCTGGTTATGTTCAATATTTTCAAGGAAATATTCACTGAATCTCTCTAGGCCTTAATTTCTTTTTTTAATCTATATAATGAATTATATTGTCCTAAATGCCCTGTGGGACCACAGAGAGTTTTCAGGGTCTTTCACTGAAATTTTATTTTTTTATTAGGACATTGTACACTTTAGAACTGTCCAGCTTAGTGAAGTTGTCACCACATCTATGTAGCCACTACCTGAATAAGGAGTAGTATGTATTACCAGTTCCTTCAGAACTCCTTCCATTTTCTCTTCCATGCACTGGTATCTCTTTCCTTCCCACAGGCAAACATCAATTGCTTGTTTTTGAGCATGACATACATGGAATCATATAATGTATAGCCCTTTTTTTTCTTTCATTTTCTCCTGTTTTTGTGTATCTTCATCTGATCAGCATGATTTATAACGACTTACCCAAATTCTCTTACCAGGAATATTTTCCATTGTGCTGTTGATAAACATTGGGTTAATGTCAATAACTTATTAATAATGTTTTCTGATCATTCTTACGTATATCTTGCTATACACATTTCCTGCTGATAGTCCTTAGCTAATGGGCAGTCATCCTAAATTGTACAACACTTAGACTATATCTGGCAGTTATTTTTCTTACTTCCCTTCTCTCCCACTTTAGGCAGGCCCTTTTCCTGTTCCCAGGTCTGGTTTATGTTAACTTATTACTTCAGTCAGTAGTTAAACCCATTCAAATCAGTCAAAAGAGATAAGAGGTATAATGAGGGCTGAAGATTTGATCAGGTAGATTGAGGTAGATTGTGACTTCAGGCAAGTCAGAGCTTGCCTCCCAGGGCCTCTTTCTTCTGGGAGTGGAATCAGATGGTTTAAGATCACTTCCTAGTATTTTCTAGGATATTCCTGAACTAAAATTCTATGATAGTTTATGTTTGGGATTTAGAAGCATAATGAGCATAATTAAAAGCCAAGATTTTGGTTATTAAGATTAAAGTTTTGTTTTTTTTTAATATCAAGAACTCATACAAGACAGGAAATGAGTAAGATGTGTAATAGTGTAGCAGCCTCAGTGCCTTGGGAATTCACAGTGGAAGGAAAAGTTAGGAAATCTTTCCTGGAAGAAGTAGGGCTTGAATCAGTAAAGATGACCAGGACAGGAGGAAAAAAAGTGAAGAATTGGGAGTGTGTGAGATATTTTAAAGGCCACAGAGCAAAGAATGACTAGTAGGGGCAGAGCCAATTTTATAGTATTACCTTGTATGTTCACATGGTAAGTAATTTCATTCCCCTGGGACCCTTTTCTGTAAATGGCTCATTGAGTCACTGTCTCTGGGTTGTATTATCTAAGTTCCTTCTGGAATGACAGTCCTTGTCTTTAATAGCATATAATCTATTAATAATATGCAATATAAATAATATGAAAAATATAATGCAATATATAGTATATAATATGTAATAGTATAAAATATATAATATGTATTTGTAAAATCTAAATAAAACAGTAATAAGCTTGTACTTCCCTGAAACCTTTAAACATAGAGAGTAGTTCCCAATGGAAAGCAGTTCCAAAGCCCTGACACATGTCATACATATTCTAACTATGAACAAGACAGATGGAAATGTATCAACGAATGCTTCACTTGGGCCCTGGTGTAACCCTTAACCTTCTCTCTCAAAGCAGCTGCTTCTGGAGGACAATTGCCAAAAGCAAAAATAACTTAAACCCGAGCAATTGGCATGGAGGCAAATGGTTCTCATAAAGATACTGAGGAGAAAACTTTCAGAACCAGACCTGGGTTCAGATCTCATCCCTCATTAGCTGATGATGAAATTATTCAGTGTTTTTATTTGTAAAATGACTTGCGGTAATATTTAGCTCATATGATTGTAAGAATAAAGGGAAATAATGTATTACTACAGTATACATACAAACAAGTTCATAATATTTCTTCTTGATTGGTACATCAAGTTTGTTTCCCTAATTCAAGTTGAAATTCCTCCGAAGTAGTAAACTAGGATGTTAAAAACTTTGCTTTTATTTCACTTGCTTAACAACTACCAGCAAATCTGTGCCACAATTTCCTAGCCTATGAGAGAAATTTGTCTATCAGGATCATTATGTGAAGCGATAGCTATGAAATGACAGTTAAAAACTCTGAATGTCATTTTAGGAGGAAATCTAGGTAGAGTGCTTGGTTCCCCATTCAAATGGGGAGACAAACAACCTAGACTCTATACTATGGTGAGTTAGAGGCGAAACTGGCTTGTACTGTAGATCCCCTTGTGTTTTCCTTCCCATTTTACATGCCCTGAGCACCTACTTCAAAATGTCCGTAGTTAGTCTATAAATACATATGTTAACTAGATAGGCCTTGCCTCCCATAGGAGCTTATAAGCTCAATTAGAAGCTAATGTAAGCCTAAAAGCTTAATGATGTACTTTTTAAATTCCGCTTTCCCTATTTCTCTTGTAGCAAATAAGAAGAAGGAGAAGGAGCGGCCAGAGATTTCTCTTCCTTCGGATTTTGAGCACACAATTCATGTCGGTTTTGATGCTGTCACAGGGGAGTTTACAGTAAGTGGCTGTGTGCTGTTAAAGGTGATACTGTATCATCCTGATGCTTTTTTGCTTGCCTGAGACCCTTACTTCTATATTCTTTCATTCATGAGAGGATCAGTTTCCTAATCGCCAGAAAAGCAGTAATATGCTGTACCTAGAAAAGGTTTTATTTATTTTTTAATGGCACTGGGCATTGAACGCAAGGTTTTGAGTACTCTCCCATTTATCTATCCCTCTACCTCCCAACCAGTCCAAACCAACCTTTCCTTAGGGAACCCATGATAGCAGGGTCTGTCTGGGGCACTGATGATATAGGTATAAACCAGACATGGACTCTGCTCTAAGGTAGGTAAAGCCTGGTGAAGTGACAAGCATCTTAGGAAATGATGACCACAATAAGGAGGATGTTATAAAAGAGGCTTGTAGGAATTCTGAGGGAATGGAGGGAAAGGGATGACAAAGCTCATCTTTAGCTGCTAGTAGATACCATGGTTAGATCTGATTTTCTTCCAGGTTCTCTTGGAACTATGTCTTTCTTTCTTTCTTTTATAGGGGATGCCAGAGCAATGGGCCCGTTTGCTTCAAACATCAAATATCACTAAATCAGAGCAGAAGAAAAACCCACAGGCTGTTTTGGATGTGTTAGAGTTTTACAATTCTAAGAAGACCACCAACAGTCAGAAGTACATGAGCTTTACAGGTATGAGGATTATGTCCAAAGGAATCATAGGAAGAGGTGGTTTTAATCTGGGTAGAAAAGCTTCGTGGTCCTATTAGGCTTGTATGAAAGAAGAAAGGGGAAAGAGTGGAGGTGGCACTCTTACCAAGATGGAATTTTGGAATTTGACAACAAAGATGCTTGGCTTTTGCATCAACCTCAAACTTGTCTTTGCCCTGAAATTGCACGTGTGCATGCATATGTGTGTTTCTACTTTATTTTCTTATTTATTGTCAAAGTGATATACAGAGAGGTTACAGTTTCATATGTTAGGCCTTGGGTACATTTCTTGTACTGTTTGTTACCTCCTCCCTTATTCCCCCCTCCTCCTTACCCCTCTTCCCCCATGAGTTGTTCAGTTGGTTTACACCAAATGGTTTTGCAAGTATTGCTTTTGTAGTCGTTTGTCTTTTTGTCCTTTGTTTCTCGATTTTGATATCCCCTTTCACTTCCCTAGTTCTAATACCAGTATATACAGTATCCAGGGTACTCAGATAAGTACAGTGATAGTACGGGTACAACCACAAGAAGGGGATACAAGAGGATCATCAACAAAAGAAGCTACAGTTTCACATGGCATGTTGAAAATAATTACAACAGTGCTATAACAGTCGTTTCCATAAGATGGAGTTCATTTCACTTAGCATCATCTTATGCATTCATAAGGGCATAGCTATTAGGCTCTTGTGATCCTCTGCTGTGACTAGCCTAAACCTGTGCTAATTATTCCCTATGAGGGAGACTATAGAGTCTGTGTTTCTTTGGGTCTGGCTCACTTCACTTAGTATAATTTTTTTCCAAGTTCTTCCATTTCCTTACGAATGGGGCAATGTCATTCTTTCTGATAGAGGCATAAAATTCCATTGTGTATATGTACCACATTTTCCTGATCCATTCATCTACTGAGGGGGGCATCTGGGTTGGTTCCATATTTTAGCTATGACAAATTGTGCTGCGATGAACATTGTTGTGCTGGTGGCTTTAGTGTGTTCTTGTTTGTGGTCTTTTGTGTAGTTGCCCAAAAGTGGGGCTGCTGGGTCATAGGGGAGCTCTATGTTTAGCCTTCTGAGGAATCTCCATACCGTTTTCCAGAGTGGCTGAACAAATTTACATTCCCACCAACAATGAAGTAGGGTTTCCTTTTGGCCACATCCCCTCCAACATTTATTATTGTTAGTGTTCTTGCTATAGGACATTCTTACTGGGGTGAGGTGGAATCTCAGTGTTGTTTTGATTTGCATTTCTTTTATGGCCAGTGATGTAGAACACTTTTTCATATGTCTCTTGGCCATTCTCATTTCCTCATCAGAGAAGTCTCTTTTTAAGTCTTTGTTGAGGGGGCTATTGGCTCTTTGCGGTTTTATTTTGGAGGAATGTAATTTTTTTAGTTCTGTATATATTTTAGATATGAGGCCTTTGTCCGTTGTATGGCTAGTAAAGATCTTTTCCCAATCTGTGGGCTTTCTGTTTATCTTTTGAGCTATGTCCTTTGCCCTGCAGAAGCTCTGCAGTTTGATGCAGTCCCATTTGTCCATCCTTTCTTTGATTTGTAGCATTTCTGGGTCTTTGTTAAGGAAGTTTCTGTTAAGGAAGTTTCGTCCTGTGCCAAGGAGCCCAAGTGTTTCTCCAGCTCCTTCTTTTAGTGTTTTCAGGGTATCTGTTTTTTTTTTTTTTTTTTTTTTTTTTTTTTTGGCCAGTCCTGGGCCTTGGACTCAGGGCCTGAGCACTGTCCCTGGCTTCTTCCCGCTCAAGGCCAGCACTCTGCCACCTGAGCCACAGCGCCGCCTCTGGCCGTTTTCTGTATATGTGGTGCTGGGGAATCGAACCTAGGGCCTCGTGTATCCGAGGCAGGCACTCTTGCCACTAGGCTATATCCCCAGCCCTCAGGGTATCTGTTTTTATTTCGAGGTTTTTGATCCACTTGGAATTGATTTTGTTGCAGGGTGATATATAAGGATCTAGTTTTAGTTTGTTGCAGGTGGTGAACCAGTTTTGCCAGCACCATTTGTTAAAGAAGCTATCTTTCTTCCATCCTATTTTTTTAGCCCCTTTATCAAAGATTAAGTAGGCATAGTGCTGTGGGTTCATTTCTGAGTCTTCAATTTTGTTCCATTGGTCTTCCGGCCTGTTCCTGTGCCAATACCAAGCATAAAGGGGATCCAAATAGGAAAAGATGAAGTTAAACTTTCACTCTTCACAGATGGCATGACCTATACCTAAAGAACCCCATAGACTCTACTCCCAAGATACTAGAGCTCATCCAAAACTTTGGCAAAGTAGCAGGATATAAAATAAACCCTCAAAAATCAACACCCTTTCTATATTATAATGACCCGAAGACCAAGGCTGAAATCAGGGAAGCAACTCCTTTTGCAATAGCCTCAAAAAACATAAAATACCTAGGAATAACCTTAACCAAAGAAGTGAAAGACCTCTATGACGAGAACTTTAAAAACACGAAAAACGAAATTAAGGCAGAACTAAGGAAATGGAAAATCCTCCCATGCTCCTGGATTGGGAGGATCAATATAGTCAAAATGGCAATATTGCCAAAGGCTATCTGTAAATTCAATGCAATACCCATTAATATCCCGACACCATTTTTTAATGAAATAGAGGAAGCAATCCAGAAATTCATATGGAACAATAAAAGACCAAGAATAGCAAAAACAATCCTAAGCAGAAAGAACGGTGCTGGAGGAATTACAATACCAAACTTCAAGCTGTATTATAAAGCTATAGTAATAAAAACAGTGTGTTTCTACTATTTTTATTTTTATTTTTTGGCTAGTCCTGGGGCTGAACTCAGGGCCTGAGCACTCTCTCTGGCTTTTTGCTCAAGGCTAGCACCCTGCCAACTTGAGCCACAGCGCCACTTCTGGCCTTTTCTATGTATGTGGTGTTGAGGAATTGAACCTAGGGCTTCGTGCATATACGAGGCAAACACTCTTGCCATTAAGCCATATTCCCAGCCCTGTTTCTACTTTCAAAGTAGGATGGTATTGTATAACAGCAACACAGGCTTTGTGCTAGAAGGTCTAGATTCTAACACTAGATTTGAATTGTCATGTCATTTCTTTGAACTTCAAAATAGGAATAATAAAGAGAGTATAAGTGAAGAATAAATGAATTGGTTGGTGTAAAAGATATTTATAGGTTACAAAGCAGCATCATGGAAATTTAACTATCATTGTTATTTTAATATCATTAGTTTAGTATTAATAATACATCCTTTAGGTTAGTAACCCAGACTTATCTTTGTCAGACAAAAATCAAGCCAGTAGTTATTGAATGTTCTTTAGTATAGTCTCTCTTGGGGATCATGGTTTTTGTTTGTTTGTTGGTTGGTTCTGGGGCTTGAACTCATGACCTCACACTTGTTTAGTAGGTTGACACTGTACAACCAGAGCCATGCCAGCCCCTCTTTTTGCTGGTTTTTTGGTTATTTTGGAGATGAGGCTCACAGACATTTCTGCCCTGGCTCTCTCCAAACTGTAATCCTTCACACCTTAGTCTCGTGAGTAGGATTATATTCATGAGCCACCAGCACTTGGCTTTAAGAGTGTTTTGTTTGTGTGTGTGTGTGTGTATTTTTGTTGTTGATTGTGGAGTGTGTGTATGTGTGTGTGCTGGTATTGGAGCTTGAACTCAGAGCCTTACAAGGCTAGTAGTGCTCTACCCCTTGAGCAATACTTTCATTTCCATCGAGTGTTTTTTTTGCGCCAATCCTGGGGCTTGAATTCAGCTTGGGCACTGTCCCAGGCTTTTGCTCAAGGTTAGTACTCTACCACTTGAGTCACAGCACTACTTCAAGCTTTTTCGGTTCATGTGGTACTGAGGAATTGAACCCAGGACTGCATGTATACTGGGCAAGCACTCACCACCAAGCCACATTCCCAGGCCTCGAGTGCTATTGAATAGTACAGTGGGATTAGATTTCAAGTCTCATATAGGTATGAGGATTTTTTTTTTCCACCTTACTATTTTCTTCTAGTGATTTTATTTGCAATACCTCCTTCCATAGCAGAGGAAATTTTCTAGGATAACTTATGAGATGATTATATTTCTTGAAACTTGCAAGAAGTGCCTTAGGATATACCTGCATCCCATGGTTTGGCAAACATCAAAACCAAAGAAGACCTTTCTAATGCGGCTAAGTGAGTGTCTAGGCTAGCCTTCCTTCCCAGCCTCGTGCTCTGTGTTCACGCCGCCTCCTTCAAAGCACTGGAAAAGGTGAGAACCAGGATTAACTGGCTGATTTTTGAAGGATGATTTTCCCAACCAGTATCTGGCTTGTGTCGGAGGGCACAGATGGTGGGAATGACAGACTGCAGGTTCACGCACGCTGCCATGCTGGTGCTCAGAAGAGGGTCATGACCTTCCCAGCGGCAGCCCTTCCTCCCGTCTGTCCCCACTGCACCAGTCTCACTTCCTCTATTGAAGGGCTGTGTCATTCCAAGAAAGCCTTCTACTGAGAGCGGGCTTAGTTTTCTAGTAGTTGCTGATAGTTTTCTAGTAGTTAGGAGATTAGAACTTAGGTTTCTCACAGAAACATCAGACTAGAAGCTATTTTTTGTATGCATGGCATGTATATGGCAATGTTTGAAATTATAGTCCGCCTAAGTGTTAGTGAATAAATACGTGCATAGAGTGTATAGATAAAATTCAGGTAATTATACGTTCATTTGTATGTGTGCATATGAATAATATTGGATGTGTGTAGATCTGTGCACGCATCTATTGTATGTATAAACTTAAACATACACACACATACACACACATATATACTTTTCTGCAGTTTCAATTTAAAGATAATGACCAATTCTAGGCAAAATTGTAGATTTGACACTGTTTATTTTTACTGTCAAATCTCTTTTTTCTGTTTCTTCTTCTCACGTGTTAGGTGTGGTAACACTACCTTAGTTGGTATATGTTAACTGATGAATTATCTCATGTGATTTTCACCATGGCCTTTGGGGATGGTAGGGTAAAGACTATTACTCCCATTTTACAGACTCAAAGAAGTTGATTAGGCTTACAAAGATTAAATAAATTACCCAAATTGACTGAACTAATGCATGATAGAAATATGTGTTAGGGCTGGGAATGTGGCTTAGTGGTAGAGTGCTTGCTTAGCATGCATGAAGCCTGGGGTTTGATTCCTCAGTACCACATATATAGAAAAAGCCAGAAGTGGTGCTTTGGTTCAAGTGGTAGAGTGCTAGCCATGAAGTATTTATAAGTATTCTATTCTTTCATCTGTGCTTGGAAATTTGATTTTGATATGTAGAAAAAGAAGAAGTATATCTAAAAAGAAGTAATGATTTTTTTAAAAAATATGATGTAAGAAGTATATTTATAGCCAGACTACCCAGGCCTCAAAATTACTAGCAGTAAAAAGGATGGGGTGTTATAGTGGAGGCATAGTATTGTATTCTTTTTTTTTTTTTTTGGCCAGTCCTGGGCCTTGGACTCAGGGCCTGAGCACTGTCCCTGGCTTCTTCCCGCTCAAGGCTAGCACTCTGCCACTTGAGCCACAGCGCCGCTTCTGGCCGTTTTCTGTATATGTGGTGCTGGGGAATCGAACCTAGGGCCTCGTGTATCCGAGGCAGGCACTCTTGCCACTAGGCTATATCCCCAGCCCCATAGTATTGTATTCTGCTATGCTGATAGTGATTTGGAAAATAAACACATTAATTATGTTTAAATTATGAATTTTTAATTATGAACTATATTTAAATTTCCTTCTCCAGGGTACAGCTGGCTTCTCTGTGTTGGTTTTTTATAGTTTCTTTTCTTTTCTGCCAATCCTGGGGCTTGAACTTAGGGTCTGAGCACTGTCCCTGGCTTCTTTTTGCTCAAGACTAGCACTCTGCCACTTGAGCCACAGCGCCACTTCCAGCTTTTTCTTTTTATGTGGTGCTGAGGAATCGAACCCAGAGCTTCATGCATGCTAGGCAAGTAGTCTACTGCTAAGCCACATTCTCAGCCCCTGTTTGTGGTTATTTTTGAGACAAGGTTTCACTGTATAGCTCAGGCTCTTATATTTTATGATTCTTGAGGTGTGCGGCTCACGTGGTAGAGCACCAACCATGAGTGAAAAAGCCATGAAAGAATGAGGCCCTGAACTTAAGTCCTGGTACCAACACAAACACAAGACAAGACAAAAAACTTTAATGAGCCCTTTGCCTCAGTCTCCTGAGTGCTGCGATTACAGGCATGTGGGACCACACCTGGCATAAAGATTTAACAACGTGTTGTCATAGCTTGCCTTACTTCCTACTTTATGAATTCTTTATTTGCTTTGGAGCCAAAGGAGCTGTACCCCTCACTTTCCTATGTGATGGAATTGGGGTACCAGACAGTCTCTAGACTTGATTCTTGGTAACAAACATGTCAAATTTGGCAGAATAGTTCTTCTCCATAATTCCATTGGTGGCAAATTGACTGGATAGTTTCTTCATAAACCTTTAGAAATTGAACAAATTCAAGGATAATACATGTTTCTTAAGCCTCTTTTCTTGTTAAGATCTTCATATTTTGTTAAACACAGTATGCCATTGATTGGAAGATGCATGATTCTTTTATGTATACCACAGGGGCAAAACATCTGCCATTTAAACCATGAAATACCTTTAATTGGAAGACATAGCTCTATTTCAGAGGTGGTAATTTTTACACTTGATAAGAATGTACATGTCAGAATCAGTGGTATATACTTCATTGAGGGCACTTGCTTCTATTCTTAGAAAATGAGCCCTTGCCTGTAATTAAACTCCACACGATTGATAGCTCTTTCTCTAAGCTTTCTGTCCCCGTGGGGAACAGGCACACAGAGAGAAGGGCCCTTTCTGAAAGCGGAAGCTGCACGTTGGTCATAATTTTGCATATAGCAAATTGTCTTGACTTTCGAAACCTGATGATGATACAGCGGATTATGTGGGTACTATTCTTTTTTTTTTTTTTTGGCCAGTCCTGGGCCTTGGACTCAGGGCCTGAGCACTGTCCCTGGCTTCTTCCCGCTCAAGGCTAGCACTCTGCCACTTGAGCCACAGCGCCGCATCTGGCCGTTTTCTGTATATGTGGTGCTGGGGAATTGAACCTAGGGCCTCGTGTATCCGAGGCAGGCACTCTTGCCACTAGGCTATATCCCCAGCCCGGTACTATTCTTAATATGGCATTCAGAGGAAGGTCAGGAGTCACATCTTGAATCCTCTGTTTAACTTGTATGCGATCAGGGAAAATTACTTTTGACCTGTAAAATCTATTAAAGTAGATAATAGAGACATAGTGATGATTAAAGGACATGAGGATATGTATGTATAATGTGCTTAGGCTGGTAATCTGTTCTTTAGCACCAGTTATACTATTATTCTCTGAACCTAAGAAATGCTTGACTTCTTTAGCACTTAGGAAAGTATTAATTTTCTTGTTTACTAAGTTTAATACTTGTTTACTAAATCTTTTTCTTGTTTGCAGATAAGTCAGCTGAAGATTATAATTCTTCTAACACTTTGGTAAGTCTTTGTCTCTTCTATTCTGAAATGGAAAGGTATGGAAGTAAGAATCAAGACAATATGGAGCTAGGTGTGGTAACACATACCTATGATCCCAACACTTGGGAGGCCAAGGCAGGAGGATAGACAATTTGAGGCTTAGGTTATTTTTTTAATTTTAATTTTACTTTTTTGTCAGTCATGGGGTTTGAACGCAAGGACTGAGCACTGTCCCTGAGCTTTTTTTGCTCAAGGCTAGCACACTACCACTTCAGTTTGTACCACTTCAGTTTCCTGGAAGTTAGAGTTAAGAGTCTCGTGGACGTTCCTGCCTGGGTTGGCTTCAAACCATGATCCTCAGAGCCCAGCCTCCTGAGTAGCTGGGATTTTAGGTGTGGGCCACTGGTGCCTCAAAAAATAAAATAATCAGGGGCTGGGGATACGGCCTAGTGGTAGAGTGCTCGCCTCATATACATGAAAGCCACCCTGGGTTCGATTCCTCAGCACCACATATATAGAAAAGGCCAGAAGTGGCGCTGTGGCTCAAGTGGCAGAGTGCTAGCCTTGAGCAAAAAGAAGCCGGGGACAGTGCTCAGGCCCCGAGTTCAAGCCCCAGGACTGGAAATAAATAAATAAATAAAATAATGAAAACAAAAACACCTACTAACCAACAAATAAGACCAAGGCTGGCACTCATTGTTAGTTATTCCCATGCTCGGCCCTGTACAGCATAGGAATCTAACCTTGGCACCACCAGATATGGCTTCTAGGCTATATTTCCTTAGCTTTGAAGATTGGAGAAGTCAGTATGTCTTCCTGGGCTTTATGTTCTTTATTAGTAGTAATACAGTTTTATTATTTGTGATACAGTCTTACTTAGATGTGTCTTCAGACATCTCATTTAGAAGAGAATTCCCTTTCTTTCCATTAGAAGGGTCTACTAAACCAGGATTAGGACTGACTGTCAGGTTCTATGTGGAGCAATCAGACATTGCCCCAACACACCTAAGAACTTCCTGGTCTTATAGGGGATGCATAAGCATAGATAGTTTAGCATGCTAAATAAACTTCAGGAGGCCAGAGACTGTGCCTAAAATGTCTTTAGTATCTGGCAAGTTTGGGTGTGTCGGGAGAGTGTAAGTCTTTGCTGAGTGAGTTAGTTATAAAGGGCAAGAATTAAAGAAAGCAAGTAGTTTGATATGACTGGAATGTGAAGTGTGATGGGAATGGAGGTGGGCAATGAGGAGGAGGAGTAAGAAAGCCAAATCGGGCAGGACTTTGACTTTAGGTAAAAGTTAATGAGCTTAAGGAATTTTAAGCAGAACAATAGTAAGGACTAACAATCCTGAGCCAGTATCAGAAGAATGCTTTGAACCATATTATCAACAGTGGGGATTGATTTACTGAGTCATTTATAGTCTTGCAAACTGTTTTTTTTTTTAATGTTCACATTTGTTGTCTTGAAGCATGTCAGGTCCTTTTCCCCCTCACTGTTTTATCATCATAATAGTTGACTTAATGAGGTGGGTTATTATCCTTGTTTTTCAATGATGAAACGGAAATAGAGAAAGGCAGTCAGTATGCATGTGATCTCATTCATGCTGCCTTGCATCGAATGGAAGGGAGATGATTAAAAGATGATGGGAGAAGCCAGGCTCTGGTGGCTCACGCCTGTAACTCTAGCTCTGCAGGAGGCTGAGATCTGAGGACCACTGTTTAAAGCTAGCCCAGGCAGGAAAGCCCATGAGACTCTTATCTCTTATTGGAGAATAAACTAATCAGAAAGAGCCGGAATGAGGCTGAGGCTCGAGTGGTAGAGGGCTAGCCTTGAGCACAAGAAGAGGGCTCAGGGACAGAGCCCAGGAACAGAAAAGAAAAGATGAGGGAAGAGTTTGCAAATGTAAGATCACTGAACAGTGGATTATTGATTGGTAATCATTGAAGAAAGCATCTAAACAAAGTTCAGATGTACCTTGTGATTCAGCTGTCTTCATGCTTTTGTAGGGAGAGTGACAGTAGTAATTTATGGAGTGCCTACCCTGCCCCTGACACTTATCAGTTTTATATATGTGAGTATGATTCGTTCCTTTGATGGTATAGCACCATCCTACTTCGTAGGCGAACCCCCAAACTTTTCTAAAAACTCTTCATTAGAACCATAGTTGCACTTGACTCGCGTGGACCCAGTCCAGGGTTCTTCTCCTGGTGGTAGCGAGCAGAGCCGGATGTTGAAGAGGTCTCATAAAGGAGACTGCCGTAAAGCACAGTTCTGTTGTTCGTTACTGTGGAGGAAGAGCCCTGGGGCTCCTGCCATATGGCAGAAAGGGTAGCACCTGCTAGTCCAAACCTGTACTGCGTTAGTATCGACAGTTCAAACCACTCAGGCCGCCAAGGACATTGTTTCCTCCAATTCAGAACATTTGTCCCTCTGGCTTATTGCTCCCTATTTTCTTACTAGTTTTATAAAGAAGATAATAGTTTTTCTAGTGGCAGCATGTTATTGTTTAACATATCGGCTAAGTGCAGATCAAATCAAGCAGGATTTTTATCTCCATAATACAGAGTAAGAAATTGTGACTCAGATTAAGTGGCATGCTCCCTACTGTTGAATGAGTTAGTGATAAAAATCAGCACAAAATTCCATTCTCCTGAACATTCATTTATTCACTCATACCACACATATTTCCTTTGTGCCAAAGTATGAATGTGTGTAACCATAGACCCTGAGGAAAAATTGATGTCAGACGATGGAGATGAGAACTGCAAGAAAGGGCTGATGAATAATGTGCACCGGGGTCATATTGGAGGGAATAATAATTCATTCTGCCTGGTAGTCTGGAGAAGTTGGCACCATTAATTAGGTGTTCTAAAGATCTGGTCACTTAGCAAACATAATCTTTAAGGTTCCTTCCAGTTTTAAAATTCTTCTGTCTGGGTCTGAGATCTGACTCTTAAGATTCTGTGTGTGTGTGTGTGTGTGTAACTGTAAAGGTGATGTACAGAGGGGATACAGTTACATAAGTCAAGTAATGAGTACATTTTCTTTTTGAGCAGTGTTATTACCCCCTCCTTCATTTTCTCCCAGTCTTTCTCCTCCCAACCCTCCTTATCCCCGAGTAGTATAGTTCATTTCCAACATAGTGTCTAGTGAGTATCATTGCTGAATATTTTAGTAGCTGATTCTCATTTAAAAATGAATACCAGCAGGCATAATGATACATATCTGTAATCCCAGCTTTCAGGAGGCCAACAAGTTCAAATCCAGTGTGGACTACACTACCAGATCCTGTCTCAAAAAAGCACAACAAATATTGCCATGGGATAGGTTCTGTGGATGCTGAAGTGTCAAGGGCTGGTGAAGTCTTTGCGCTTGATCTCACACAATTAAATGATAAGACCACGATTTATAATACAGTATCAGGCAAACCCAGGTAATGAGAAAGGGTCACTGCTTTCTTATCTGAGAGACGGCATGAACAAAAGCCAGCTTGTTAAAGATGCAATATATTAAGGGAAAAAAGTAAGGAACTGTTTTAAGTAAACAATTGATGTAGTTGGATGTGCATTTTAAAGTGATGTACCAGAAAGGTTTTTTGGAGATTCATTCAGAGTATTAGACTGAGTTTATGTGCTCATCTCTTACCAGCCAAAGTTTCTTAATTTTATAAAGTTTTATTTCATAAGATATATTATAAATAATATTTCAAAAATAAAAATGTTACTGTTAAATATTTATTAGTATTAAAATATATTTTTAAATGCTCCAAAACAAAAACATGATGTAACAACTGTTTTGAGGAGCTCATGAAACACAGAAATTAGATAAGATTGATTGGAGCAGCAATCTCAGTGTTAAGTGGAAGCTATGCATAGTTAGTCCTTACCTGTAATCCTTGCAAGTGGGAAGGCTGTTGTAGGGTTGTGAGTGCAAGATCTGTCTGGGCTACACGAGTCTGTCTCAAACAGAAACTCAACTAAAAAAGTGGGAGAGAAAACGAGGAAGATAAAAGTAGGTCCCGGGGGCTGGGAATATGGCCTAGAGGTAAAGTGCTCGCATCATGTACATGAGGCCCTGGGTTTGATTCTTCAGCACCACATAGATAAAGAAAAAAGCCAGAAGTGGCGCTGTGGCTCAAATGGTAGAGTGCTAGCCTTGAACAAAAAGAAGCCAGGGATAGTGCTCAGGCCCTGAGTCCATGCCCCAGGACTGGCAACAAAAACAAAACAAAACAAACAAAAGTAGGTCCTGAGAAAATGGACTCAAAGAATGTGCTCAAGAAGCAGGAAGTTAAAAAACAACAACAAAGAAGCAAAAAGTAATCTTGGGGCATCTTTAAAACTTAAGTAAATTAAACCAGGTATGATGGTATATGTTGTAATCCTTCCTATTCAGAAAGTGGAGGTAAAAGGATCAGGGATCTAAACTGGTTGGATAAGAGAGAGAAGTTCTTTCTGAAAAGCAAAGTAAAAGCAAACGGACTGGGGTGGGGGTGGCTTAGGGGTAACTCCAAGGGTGGCTCCAAGTTCACTACCCAGTATCACCACATCTAAAAAAAATTAAAAGAGTAAAATTTTACATTTAGTGTTGAAATAACAGGGTAGTTTTCCCATTACAAAGGGCAGGTGAGTCTGACTTTAAAGCTAAAGTCAGGTAATTTTCTCAAGCAAGTAGACTGCTTACTTGAGTAAGACTATTGTGGGCATAATCAGGGCTGAGAAGGAAGGAAAGCAACTGAAGTTAATTGCAGATTTTGACCACACATATGAAGGAAACAAAAGGAAAAGTAGCTCTACAGCCGAAGAAAATGTATTAAAATCTTGAATCCCAAGAGAAGTGTTTAGTACTTAGACACAGGGAGAAAAGGAGTCTCTGTACTATCTGCTTTTCCATGTGTACATGCCCTAAAATAATTCTTGACCAATAACCACCTTTCCATAATTGTCAGACTGAAGCAGTCCTGTCATTCAGGGAGAACAGTAGAGAGACATACTTACATACCTGCAGGGGAAACTCATGCTGATTCCATATACTAGTCAGTTGTTGTCGCCCACTAAATTTCTCTCATGGAGCATCTTGTGTTGTTTTTATATCTTTATATCTGCAGTGCCAATCACAGCTTCTTACTAAGCATAAAGTAGGTACTTTGAAAATGGTAGTGTTTACCACAGAATCAGGAGACAAAGTGGCTCCAAGACACAAGACTTTTTGATGAGATGCTTTAGCATTAGCACCAGCGAGATTTAATCCAACATTTTCTACCATAATCAGCCAAGTGTGGTAGCAAGCACTGAAAACCCAAGCCCTGTGGGGATGAGGGCAAGGTCATGAGCTTTGGTCACCAGTATAAGCTATGTCAGACCATGCCTTGACAAAACGTGTGTGTGTGTGTGTGTGTGTGTGTGTGTGTGTGTGTGTGTATAAGTGTATAACCTTCAACTTGTATTAATTATCTTCTTTCATATTCCTCAAATGAGGAGCTTTCAGACCAAGAAGATAGATTTATTGCCTGTGGTCACCACAGCTAGTTGCTTACATATGCTTGGCACCATCGAACTATAAATTATGTCCTGTCCTAGAGGAGCTGTTAGAATCCATGAGGCTGCCAGTTTTTCTTAGAATAACAAATGTAGCTGTAGTTTAAACTTCTCCTGTTCTTCATTTATCCTTGTCTTTAGACTCTTGACTTCCTTTTCTCAGGAGCCTCATTTGGTAGGCAGGAGGAGAATTTACTTCTGTCCCTGATAGGACATGGAGCATCTTGTGTTGTTTTTATACCTTTATATCTGCAGTGCCAATCACAGCTTCTTACTAAGCATAAAGTAGGTACTTTGAAAATGTTGGATTAAATCTCTCTGGTGCTAATGCTAAAGCATTAAAAGTCTTGTGTTTTGGAGCCACTTTGTCTCTTGAATCTGTGGTAAACACTACCAGTCTGTTACCTTTGCCTGAACTTGCCCTAAAATCTGCCACTATTAAAGTTTGGATGGAAAAATCCAGATCTATTTGGTGGTGTTTGTAAGATTCATCCTAAGGTAGGGCACACTCTCAGGACAATAGGTAACATCTAGTCTGGAGAAACTCTTTGTCCTTTTTAGATCCTGATGTTCTACACCTTGAGAATGAGGGCAAGGGCCACTGGTGACATATTAGAGTCAGGAGATTGGTAAAGGAAAAAAGAGAGGGAAAAATGCTACTCAGATTTCCTTTTCTGGTGTTACAAAGAATGAGAAATTGTAGTAAATTTTGAAAAATCAAAACCCTTTTATTCCTTTCCTATAGATTTCATTTCCTGTTTAGTGTGAAGAGTGAAATTTGTAGATTAAAAAGGAATTGGGGGGGCTGGGGATATAGCCTAGTGGCAAGAGTGCCTGCCTCGGTATACCCGAGGCCCTAGGTTCGATTCCCCAGCACCACATATACAGAAAACGGCCAGAAGTGGCGCTGTGGCTCAAGTGGCAGAGTGCTAGCCTTGAGCGGGAAGAAGCCAGGGACAGTGCTTAGGCCCTGAGTCCAAGGCCCAGGACTGGCCAAAAAAAAAAAAGGAATTGGACTAGAAGGTTTGTTAGTCTAGCATATTTGAGGCCTTGGATTCAATCCTAAAACTGCAGGGAGGAAAAATAAAGCTTTACATGAGTAAAAAGGAAGACTGTGGAACACATTGACAGGAGAGAAGGTCAGAAGAGAGGGTGATAGGGGTGAATATAATCAGAGAACATTACGTGAATATGTAACAGTAAGATAAGGAATCCCATCAAAAATTATCTTTTCTTTTTTTAATTTCCAGTACTGGGGATCGAACCCAGGAGTTGTACTTGTTAGACAAGCACTTTGCCACTGAGCTACATCCCAGCCCAAAAATTATATTAAAAGGGAGCAGAAAATTTTTTTTTAAAAAGATTAATAGTGGGGGTAGATATAACCAAAGTACACCAAATGAGTGCGTGTAAATAGTATGAATCCCTCTATATAGTTAGTATGTGTTAATTTTTTTAAAAGAAGCAACTGCGAGCTTGTTTTCAAGGTTCAGCTGTCAGGAGGTAGGTAGGAAGCAGTTAGCTAGCTCATTTCCCATTCCATGGGGAGGCTTTGGGTGGACGGAGTCCCCAGGCTGAGTGGACCAGGATGGCTAAAGGAGGATGCTGCCGAGCGAGACTGGCCGCACACTGGTGGGGAGCTCAGAGACGAACAGGATTTCACAAGGAATACCAGGATGGAGTTTCTTCTGGGGGAATTGAAGATCCTCACCCCTTTTAAGTTCTCTGTCAGCTGACCAGGCGAATTGGGCTTTTCTTTCCTGCTAGAATGTGAAGACCGTGTCTGAGACCCCTGCGGTGCCACCGGTTTCGGAGGATGAAGATGATGATGATGATGCCACCTCTCCTCCAGTGATTGCTCCACGCCCAGAGCACACAAAGTCTGTAAGTCTGTGGTGACCTGGATAGCTTTCTGTTTCATTACAGTGAAGAGGAAGAGCAGGCAGGGGTTGGCACTGAGGCAAAGAAGTTTGTTATCCTAATTGGAGGGAGACCTTAGATTTTTAGAGCTGGTATAATCACCGGATCACCTTTCTTGAAGCTGTTTCTGTAGGATGAAAGAGAAGTGGTATGTTTATCACTGATTTATGGATAGTCCCAAAGTTTCAAGGTAATTGGTCATTGATAATCCAGCTTTGATTTACTTAGCCTGTTCTCCACATATTGGAAGATACACAGAACTAGTGTAACTTAGTTCAAGGCTAACATAAATCATTCCACTCTCCTGGGAAGCATCAAATTATCTTGCTTCAGATTGTTTCTTCTCTGCTAAATGTGCATTGCTCAGCCTGTTAGAGCAACATTGGTGATACTGAAAGGCCCAGGAGAACTTATAAATACGTTAGTGCTATTAATATTCAGGGCATTAGGAGTGCATTTTGACCACGGATGTTGGCAGTGATTTGTATTTAACTTCCTTTGAAGTTCCTGCATCTCATTCATAAGAACCACAGTCCTTCACCCTCACTTTGCACAGTCTGCCTCCTGTGCCTTTTGCTTGAGTTAGCTTCATTCAACTCTTGAACTCCCATCAGTTGAGTCTCTTCTCAGGTTTCTTATTTGGGCTTTTTATTATGAGGAGAACTCCATAATCAAAGAACCATCTAGCACTTAAGTTCGGTAGTACTACAGGCTGCCTCTAAAGTAGAGCATATCCCAAGGCTATTTGTTTTTTGGGGTTTTTTTTGCTTTTCTTTTTTTTTTTTTTTGTCCTGGTGCTTGAACTCTGGGCCTGGCACTTCAGCTCAAGGCTAGTACTCTACCACTTGAGCCACGGCGCCACTTCCTAGAGTAGATTATAGAGAGAAGTGTCTAAGCAGAAGTTGGCTAAATAACTATGAGAGAACAAATCCAAGGGGATTAGATGACCTCTCAGGGTAAGAAGCTGTAAACAGGATCTGTAGAATCACCTTGTCTACAGGACACCAAGTCACCATAAGGAAAAATGTGCTTGAAAATTAATGACTTGTCAGAATTTCTCACATCCATATGGCCTATTTGAGTTTGCCAGTATATTCTTTTAAAACATTCTTTCCTTCTGAGCTGTGAATTCTCCAAAGTAGAGGAAATCCATGTATATGTATTTACGTACTTAACGTAGCTCTTGGCAGACATCAGAGGGCATAAATATTGAATAACGGAATGGATTCATTTCTCTTTGAAGCATTCGTCTCTGAAAACGTATAGTTGGTTCTTGATTTATAGAAGCAGCTTAGAGATGTCACTTAGTAAACAAAAGAGCCAACATTTGACAGCAGTAATTAACCCCAAGTACAGGTTCCTGTGGGCAGACCAGTGCCAGGAACCAGATAAGGAGAATATTAAATAAGGAATAAGCATAATTTCTTTCTTCAAGGAGTCAAATGAGGATAAGCAGAGAAAGAGGACAAAGCTTGGCAGAATAGGTTTGGTAACTGGGAGGTAGTTTGTTTACAGGTGCAAGAATAGAAATTTGAGGAATCATTATGCTAAAGTAGTCAGGAAGTCAGCCCAGCGGAAGGATCTCATTTATTTATTCATTGATTCCATCTGCCATTTATGTATCTGAATGCTTTTGTTGGGTAAGTGGTTAGATGGAGGAACTCAGGGATAGAGGGACAGATGTCTCCTGTCCTTGAAGAGCTTATAGACGATCTTAAGATAATTGTGATTTTTTTTTCTTGTCAAAGTGAAGTACAGAGGGGTTACCATTTCATACGTAAGGCAGTGAGTACATTTCTAATCCAACTTGTTACCTCTTCCCTAATTTTTCCCCTGCCTCCCCCCCTTTATTGTAATTTTTTTTAAAACCTGATACCTTGAAGCATCTCTAAGGGAAGGGAGGCTAGCTTTGGATTACTTTCTCTGAACCTCGGTAGTATATAGTTTGCTCCTTACTTATCACAAGTCTCTTTCTTTATTGTAACTATGCCTTTCTCACCTCCGCCACAGAAATGAGAGTATGGGGGCAGCATTTTGTTCTGTTCTAGATTCCCAGAAAATGTTTGTTAAGCCAATGGGTGAATAGGAAATACATCTTTAAAGGCTAAAACTTGGGTACTTAGTATCTGTAGAACATGAGTCAATACTTTTATACATATTAATCTATTCTTACAATTCCATAAGATAGGTGCTATTGTTATCACTGTTTTAAAGATGAGGAAACTGGTCTATAAGAAAATTAAGTAACCTACCCCAAGTCATGGAAACCTGAAGAATGAAAGTTGGGACTTGAGCCTAGGCAGTGAAGCTTTGAATCTGTGTTCTAATCCATTACATATCACTGCCTTTTGAAGAACAAGGCGAGTTCCTTCTCCCTTAGTGTTCAGGAGCTAAAGAGGGAAACAATAATGTTAAGTATTCTGTTAGCAATGCTGTGAGAATGGGAGATTTCATTCATCTCTGAAAGACAAATTCTTATAGATGAGAGAGTTTCCCTCTAACGGTAGAATAGCTTATAAATTTCTACTGAGTGTTGCCTACTCCCTTTTGGTTATCTTCAGTGCTGAGACCCTCAGTGCAGTGAGATCAAGATTCCTTCCAAGTGAAAGGATCTGGGTACACAGAGCAATAATACAGATATTGACTCAAGAGAAAGGATGAATTTGGGGTGGGGATGTTCACTTGTTGATGTTCTAATTGCACATGTAGAAGAGATTTCACTATGCTAACAAAGACTGGCTTTGCCAAAATTTTGCACCAATGATGCAGGTATATACACGCTCTGTGATTGAACCACTTCCTATCACTCCAACTCGGGATGTGGCTACATCTCCCATTTCACCTACTGAGAATAACACCACTCCACCAGATGCATTGACCCGGAATATTGAGAAGCAGAAGAAGAAACCCAAAATGTCTGATGAGGAGATCTTAGAGAAATTACGTAAGCCTTTTCGCCTTCCAACTTTCTGATCCATGACTGGTCAAATTGTGAAGATGGAGTTAGGCTGCTGTAAAGCTCCAGGCTGTAGGTTTGATTCATGTGGTTGACTGGTCTTGCCTGGTAGCCTGGACATAGATGGTGCTTTGTCTCACCCTGTAGCCTCTCTTCTTTTCTTGTCTTGCCAGCGTGGGTTGGAAACCATGTGGGGATGGGATTATGGTAAAAAAAAAGTATGGATAACTCACTTTGAGGGTTTCTGAGATGACAAATAGCTTTTGTCTAGTGACTAGTGTAGACTATTATATTGAGAAAGATTGAGGCCTTGCCTATACCTGGTGAGAAAGGACACTGTGCTTGGCTATTGATGTTTGCCATTGACTTAAAAAACAGACTTGCCATTGTGGTTGTAGGAAAAGAATAAATGGAAACTAACATATTGTGAACCTGTACCGTGTAACGTAGCAAATGACAAGGATATTTATTTGATTTTTTTCATTTCATTCTCATATTAACTCTGTGATGACAGATGGGCCTTATGAGCCTCATATTTGGTTAAGTTTGTTTTTGTTTTTTTGCTAGTCCTTAGTGCCTGGGCACTATCCCTGAGTTTCTTTTGCTCAAGGCTAGCATTCTACCACTTAAGCCACAGTACCACTTCAGGCTTTTTCTGAGTGGTTGATGGGAGATAAGAGTCTCATGGACTTTCCTGCCCAGGCTGGCTTGGAACTGTGATCCTCAGATCTCAGCCTCCTGAGTAGCTAGGCATGAGCCACTAGCACCCAGCTTAGCTAAGGTTTTTTTTTTTGTTGTTGTTGTTATTTTTTTTGACTCAGAGATGCTAAATATTCTGCCCCAAATCACAAAGTAGGTTAGAAGACTGAGGTCAGAATTACACGCTTGTGTTCTTGCAAGTGGACCATGTTCTCTCTTCCTATCAGATGGAAACTTCCATTTCGTTTTTCTTAGCAATCAGAAATGGAGATACATCACTATATATTTCTGTGTTTCAATAAATGACAGAAAAATTATATTGCCAGGAAGAACTAAATTGGTCTGTTGGCTTGGGAAAAAAGTGATTAGACAAAGCCTTTATTTCTGTGGTACTGGAGTTTCAGGCTTGCTGGGTAGGTAGGTATTCTCTGATTTTGAGATATACCTCCAACCCTTTTTTTCTTTTAGCTGTTTTTTTTTGTTTTTTTTTTCCTGGAAAAGTTCTTGTGTTTTTGCCTGAGGCAAGCCTGGATCTTTATCGCTCCTATACTTAGGTAATTTGTTGAGGTGGAGACTCATAAAACTGGTCTCAAACTAATATCTTCCTGATCTCTGTCTCCTGAGTAGCTGAGATTACAAGCATAAGCCACTGTACCTGGTCTAACAAAGCCGTTGATCTATTTACTTACTATGTCTACTTTTCTTCCATAAAGGATTTGATATGACTGATTTGACTTAAGTTTGTAAACTGGTATGACTTTCTAAAGCTGAAGCTTCTGGTTCTTTAGTAATTCTCTATTTTATCCTAATAATTAGTCATTCCTCCCTCCCTCCCTCCCTCCCTCCCTCCCTCCCTCCCTCCCTCCCTCCCTCCCTTCCTTCCTTCCACCTCTCCCCCCTTTCTTTTTGGTCTAAGACTGGGACTCGAACTCAGTACCTGATGCTTTTACTCATTGGCTAGTGCTCTACCAACTGAGCCACACCTCCCACCCCTTCCTAATAATTCTTTTTTAAAAATTGTTATTGAAAAGGTGGTGTATAGAGGGGGTTTTATATATATATATATATATAAATATATATAAATATATATATAAATATATATATAAATATTTATATATATATAAATATATATATATAAAAATATATATAAATATATATATATATATTTTTTTTTTTTTTGGCCAGTCCTGGGCCTTGGACTCAGGGCCTGAGCACTGTCCCTGGCTTCTTCCCGCTCAAGGCTAGCACTCTGCCACTTGAGCCACAGCGCCGCTTCTGGCCGTTTTCTGTATATGTGGTGCTGGGGAATCGAACCTAGGGCCTCGTGTATCCGAGGCAGGTACTCTTGCCACTAGGCTATATCCCCAGCCCCTAGAGGGGGTTATAACTCTGTAAGTCACATAATGAGTACATTTCTTTTTTGAACAGTCCTCTTTCCTCATCCTAATAATTCTTGTTTGACTTTTCAAGAAATGTTTTCCCACTATTAAAAATTGCCCTTGCCCAGAGTCCTCATAAAATGATGAATTAAAAGGCACTTACTTGGTCATCTGTTTAAACCAGTCTATGATCTTGAACCCTATGCCAGGTTTTTGTTTTTAAACAATAGTACTCAAGTATAAACTCCCAGGTGACTGGCCCGAGAAGTTTGGATGCTTGTGTTGAAGCCCCAGCCTTGCTATTGACTTGTGTTTTGGACAATTTCCTACTGTTCTCTGTGCCTCCTCCGTCCTCATCCCCCCATTTAAAAATTAAGCATATTAAGATTTGAGTCATTACACCCAGATTAGATGCTCTATGTGGGAAGTATGAAATCCTTGTAATTAGTATCACTAGAAAAGCATATTGGTCTGGGAGATTTAAAAACCAGGCCCCTGTGCGCCTTACTAGCCTGACACAGGTTTGCTGTGGGTGGCCTGAAGGAAATACCTCCCCTTTTGTGGGCCTCAGCTCCCCATCTCTGCAGGACAAGCTGTGAAACCCATGGGGCTCTCCTACCTGTGGGTTTGGACTTGCAAAGTATTGCCTGCTGTAAACCTCATCATAGCTTTCTCTGTCTGGCTGACTTGTACTGATTTTCTAAAACTTGGCTCCGATAGCTCTTTTGTCAAGCCTTTCCAGTCTGTTTTTGGGCCTCTTTCTCTGTCTCTTTAGCATTTATTACAATTATCAATTTTTATGTCATCTAATATCTGTCTTTATTCCTGGTCCCCAACATACATAGGAAATATAAGTATTTGTTGAATGAGAGAATCAATTAAAGATGAATGAGTAGCTTTTAGAGGGTTAGAAATTAGGTAGATTATCATGAATAAGACGTCGACGAGGTAAAACTTTTGGTGGGGACTTACTGGGGAACACCTTAGGGCTTGCTTAGGATATTTGGGGATATTATAGGCATTTCTTTAATCTTTGCCAATTGTGGGCATTTGAGGGATTCGAGGGTCTGTTTGTATCTTGATCTGAAAAAAGAAAACTGATTGATGCTGTCTGTTTCTTTCAAAGGGAGCATAGTGAGCGTGGGCGATCCTAAGAAGAAGTACACACGGTTTGAGAAGATTGGACAAGGGTGAGTAGGGCGCTGTCTTTCCTCAAAGAAATGAGTCAAAACTGTGCCGAGATGTATGATTTTCCCTTTGTTTAGCCACTTCTAAATCTTTCCTCATCACTTCCCTCGCCCATCCGGAGGGCGTAAGGCTGACCTCAGGTTTGCCAGAATTGTTCGTATATGAGAGATGTCCTATTAGCTGACCATATTGCTAAAAATGTCCCTCCAGAGAGAGTACGAGAACCATGTATTTTCTTAGCACCAAACCAGCTATCTGATTATAACCCTGATTGTCCAGATAGACTTTGTTTGTCCCAGCACTGTGACTTATCAGCACCAGTATGAGAGAGAACACCAGAGCTGTAAACCTTCTAAAGGCTCATGTGAGCGGAACTGTATTGCTAAGTGGATGCCAGTATTCATGACTTCTGCTCTGTAGCTCCTTTACTGCAACTTAAAAGCTGTCCCCTTATTACTGAACGCAGCAAGTCTTACCTGAGTTCCTCTTGTGTGCGAGGTACTGAGAGTAGTATGGCTCCAGGCACCGTTCCTGCCCTCAAGGGCCTCAGGGACAGAGGAGATAGAAAGGCAAACAATTATGTTTGTAAGTTTTTTACAGATGTTTGGCCATTATGTTGAATACAACAAGCCACACAAAGATGAGATCCTGTATGATTCTATTCATATGAAATACAAGAATAGACCAAACTAATACATGATAGCAGTTGTCAGAATGGGAATAAGACATTGAGGTGAAAGGAACTTTCTGTGGTGATCTTGATGGCCGATACAGATTGTTTGCCCATGTGAAAAACACCAAGTTGCCAGGCATTGCTGGCTCAGGACAGTAATCCTAGCTACTCGAGGCTGAAATCTGAGGATTACAGTTCAAAACCTGCCTAAATAAGAAAGTCCATGAGATTCTTACCTCCAATTAACTAATAAAAAAAAGCCAGAAGAGGAGTTGTGGCACAAGTGGTAAAGCACCAGCCTTGAGCAAAAATGCTCAGGGATAGCACCTAGACCCTGAGTTCAAGACCCAGGACTAGCACACACTCCAAAAAGCTTAAGGACACCACTTGGGTCCTGAGTTCAAGTTCCAGGATCGGCACACAGACACACAAAGTCATCAATTGTATGTTTAACCTTTGTGTATATTACTTTGGTAAGTTGTACCTCTATATTAAAAAATGAAAGTAATGATATTCCTATAGAATTACTAAAAGAGCTGAAATTAAAAGGAAACTGGAATAAAAAGTCTGGCTTGTAGTAGGCTGTCAGTGTTAGTGGAATAAAAATATTGATACTGAGGGCATTGAAGTTTTGTTTCAGTTTTCTTTTGGTGTATTCTATATAGGAATTTATTGGTATTCACATCTATCATTTAGTTTAATACTCAGAACAATTTTGGATTGAGTAAATCATTTTTCCCCTGATTTGAAGGTTTTTCTAGCTAGATATACTTTTTTTTGGTGTCTCAACTGATATAAGATAGTTAACGTCCTGAGGAAAAATAATTTTGCTTCTTTATAGAGTAATGTAGGTGGCATTTTCTTTAGGTATTTAAGTCTAGGCATTAAGAATGTAGCAGAAGGGCTGGGGATATGGCCTAGTGGCAAGAGTGCCTGCCTCGTATACATGAGGCCCTGGGTTCGATTCCCCAGCACCACATATACAGAAAACAGCCAGAAGGGGCGCTGTGGCTCAAGTGGCAGAGTACTAGCCTTGAGCAAAAAGAAGCCAGGGACAGTGCTCAGGCCCTGAGTCCAAGGCCCAGGACTGGCACAAAAAAAAAAAAAAAAAAAAAAAAGAATGTAGCAAAAAGGTACATGGACGAGTGTGGAGAAGTCAGATTCCTTCTCTGAACTTCAGTGTCTTCATCTGTAATTTAGGGAAGAAGGACGGTAGATTAAAGATCTTTGCCTCCAAAATATCTGTTTATTGAAATAGATACATAAGACCTATAAATAGGGAACATCTGTAAATATTCTTTGCTTTCCTTGATCCATTAGTGCTAAAGCAAGAATGAAATATTTACTGATCCTCTACACGGTGGCTTCCATATTCCACAGCTAAAAACCGTGTGTTGCACCAGTATTATGAATTGAAACTATTATAATTTTGGCTTGCCCCTCACATCCCCTTTAAGACCTGAAGTCAGTTATGTTTCACATGTCTAATCATTACGTCGGTTCAAAGGGAGAAGTAAAATACAAACCAGGCCTCAATAACTTTCTAATGTAATATGGAGACAGACCCAAATGTCCAGTCCCCCAATGCTTGAGCATGTTTGCTCTTTAAGAGTGGTGCTTATGATAGGATCATGGACAGGGTAAAGGATGTGGAGACCGTGTCTAACGTACACTTTGTAATGGGACATGATCAGGCAGGATGATGCAGTTGTAAAAAAGTAACTGCCAATACAAATAAGCCATCCTTATTTGATAACTAGTTCTACTTTATGGCCAGTTTCCAGGCAGTAGCTAGGCTTCCAATTCAAGAGTACTAGTTAAACTGAAAGGCATTCTTAAAGTAGCTTTCCCCCCTGAATGGACTCTTGGAATTCTCTTGGAAATAAACCCTCAGGACTTTCCTGAATGCATTCTTGGCAGAAGTCTAGATAACTTATCTTCAGGTTGCATCATATGTAGTTGACATATGGCATGTATAGTTACAAATATGTATTGTAATGTGCTACATAAATCAGCATAAAATGGGGATTCTGATTTTTACAGATGAACATGATTATTCTCATAGCATTTCTTTCACTATATCCTATCTGTTTGTGTGTACATACATACATGCACACAGTAGGATTTTTTTTATTCAGTACTTGAAGTACTTTTCCAAGGCCTCACACTTGTTAGAAAAGCCTGTCACTTGACCTATGCCTCTGACCTTTTTGTTTTTATTTTGTGTTTGAAATGGGGTTATAGTGACTGCCTAGGTTTGCCTCATAGGGTCACACTTTGCCTAGATTGGCCTTTAACACATCAATCTCTAGTGTCCACTTCCAAGTAGCTGGGATTACAGGTATGCACCAGTACCCTAACTGGATTATTCTCACCTTGAAGGTGGGACAGAAGTAGTATCCAACTTTCTAGGAGTGTTGGTTGTTGTTTTTTTTTTTTGAAATGTGCATTTAATATCATTTTATATTTGAAAATGTGACAACTAAGAACCTATTTAATAATATAAACTACAGAAAATAAAATAGACTTATCCTCTTGACAGGATAAATGATTGAAAGTTAGATTAAAGTCCCTTGATATCCCATAACGTCAGAGGGGGAAGTGAATGTCAAGATTATTTTAGATACCCAGTGTGGTGGCTCCCACCTCTAATCCCAGTTACTAATCCTAGGCAGAGAAATTGAAGATCATAGTTTGAGGTCAACAGAAAAATTTGGGAGACTCTTACCTCTAGTTAACCATCAGAAAGCCCTTAGCACCATCACAAAAAGACAAAAAAGTAAACTGGGCCAGAGGTAGAATACCTTAGCCTAACATGTGCAAGGCCCAAGTTCAAACTCCAGTACAACAAAAAAGATTGGTTAGGGGATAGAGTCTTAGAGCTGAATACTGCTCTTGTTTTTACTACCAAATAGTGCCTCTCAAATACAAGAATGACAGGAGTGGAGCTGTGGCTCAAAGTGGTACAGCCCCAGCCTTGAGCAGAAAAATTCAAGGGCAGCACCCACAGCCTGAGTTCAGGCCCCACAACTGACAAAAAAAGAACGAGAGAGAGAGAGAGAGAGAGAGGACTTATATTTGCTGTTGTCACCAAAACGTACATTGCCACACTGTGTTTTATTTTTTATTTTTTTGGCCAGTCCTAGGCCGAACTCAGGGCCTGAGCACTGTCCCTGGCTTCTTTTTTGCTCAAGGCTAGCACTCTGCCACTTGAGCCACAGCGCCACTTCTGGCCATTTTCTGTATATGTGGTGCTGGGGAATCGAACCCAGGGCCTCATGTTTACGAGGCAAGCACTCTTGCCACTAGGCCATATCCCCAGCCTGCCACACTGTGTTTTAAAGCTACATTAAAGTTATCATTTCATTGAACACCTGTGTTTCTCTCCCCCTCCTGTGTTTAGTGCTTCGGGGACTGTGTACACTGCAATGGATGTGGCCACAGGACAGGAGGTAAGAGTCGTCAACCCCTGTTGTTCTTTCAGTTCTACATTTTCTCTTTGTTTGGCGTTAGTTTCTAGCCCTTCTTAGCTCACCAAGGACATTTGTAGTTTCTTCCTGTACCAAGCTAAAATCAAATAGCAATCTAACATGAGACTTAGAGCTTTCAGAAAAGTCATCATAGCTACAGTGTGGAGAACAGATTGAGTGGCATGGTAAGAGCGGCCCAGGGTAGTCAGGAGGTTATTGTGTAGTTACGGGTAAGTGACAGTGATCTGGATTAAGGTGATAGCATAGTACAGATGGAAAGAAATAGACGGATTTGAGAGATACTTAGCAGTTAGTTGGCAGCATTTGGTGGCTGAGCATGAAGATGACATCCAAGTGAGTGATGGCATTTAAGAAGAAAGAAAAAGGTGGAAGTCTAGGTTTTAGGAGGTTGATATTGCCCAAGAGGTCTTGTGTTACTCGGTAGGAAATTGCTTGTACAAAATAAGCCATTTAAACCCACGTCTCGTCACTCCTCGTCTAGTTGAGTTTAGTCTAATCGAATCTGGTCTTTCTGTTACTCTGTGTCCAGGATCCCACCTCATAGTCCTTAAGACGGAAGAGTTCTGACCTCACTGCTAAAGCCCGGTCACTAAGATCTTGTTTCAGCAGCAAAGAGGGAAGGACTCAGAACATTGCCCAGAAGTGAATGCCGTGAAGGCATACAGAGTTCTTGGATTTTCCTGCAGTCTACTCTGATGAATTGCAGAGCAGGAGTGGTTGGCAGCTGCCTGGAAATAGTTCTTAGCTCGGAAAATGAGAGCGGTACCTCCTGCCAATGGTGCTAGGCAAGCATTCTACCACTAGGCCACATTCCCAGCCCTTAGTCTCTTAAAATTGCTAAAGGCAAATATTGAAAGTAAGCCAATTTTAAAACATCATTAAGAACTTATTGATTAATTTGATGTGATATAGATGCTTGCCTTAGACTTTTTTTTTTTTTTTTTGAGATAGGGTCTTGCCTATATAGTCAAGGTTGGCCTTGAGCTTTTGATTTTCCTGCCTCAGCTTCCTGAGAGCTGGGATTACAGGTACGCACTACTGTGCCCAGCTTACCCTAAAATATTTATGTTACTTTGGGAAAGTTTTTTGACATCTCTCAGCCTAAACTAAAGTCTTGAAATAATTCAGTAAAGCAGTGCATGTGAAAATGCACTTTAAGAGCTATATGTTTAAACTTTAAGAGCTGTATGTTTATTTTTACTCATACACATTAACTTCACAAAGTATTTAGTCGGCTTTTGTTTTATGCTATGTCTCATGCTAAGAATTATGTGAAAGATTCAGCCCTGTGCTAGCATTTACACATTAAAATCTCATGTGAATTTAAGAGCTTATAATTTCCACAATGTATGTCTAAAATTCTTACAATGGTGACAGGAAGCTGCCTTAAGTAAAAATAGTGAGGTGTTAAAAGGTAGTGTTAGCATTCCAGTTTTAAAGATGTGACTCTGTTGCAGAGATAAAAATAAAAGAGAGATAAGACTAGTCCTAAAAAGAAACCCCTTTGAAGTAGATAATACTTTCTTCTCATAGATAAGGATTTTGAGGCTAGTGTACATAAATAACTACTAAGCAAAGCTTAGTGGTTAGCAGGGACTGGGTTACATTTATTATAAAGGTGATGAACAGGGCGTGGGTGTTACAGTTACATAAGTAAAGTTATGAGAACTTTTCCTGTTTAGTTTCTTTGGCCTCCAAATACTATGTGTTTCAGTCTCCAGAGCCTCCAGTAGATCTGAAGTAGTTACGAGGCCCCCTCTGGTCATGTTTCTGTCCTCACGGGCTCTATAACCCGTGCTAGAAGGCAGGCAGAAGATGAGTGCTTCCTGGAAATCCCGGAGGCTGTCTGTGTGAGAAGCTGGCCACAGGAAAGAGAATCTTGACTTCATTATGTGCCTGCCTGTGGTTACACAACTATGAATGGGAGAAGGTCCATTAGCAGTGGCTAATGCAGTGCGGTCAGGAAGGCCTCATTCCCTGGCCCAGGAGTGTAAATCTTTAGCGGATGCTCTTGTCTTTGTGAGGGAGCAATTATTGGGGGGTTATCCAGCTGGGAAGAGCAGAGATTTTGTCACCTATAGGAAGATTAGCATGTTGGTGCTGGGAAGTCATCCAGTTATAAATCAAACAATCATTTTTCAAGTCTGTTTTTGAAGAGAATCTACATAGTAGTAAAAAGAGCATACTGGGAGGGAGAGCCATTGGCTTCAGTGGTTTGAAAGCACGGATTGTGATTATGGGCCATTTTCTTATCCATGTCAAACTCAGTTTCCTTATGTGAAAATGTAATTCATCACTTTCACTTTACAGGATTGTTAGGTTTTACTGAGATAACATAAATAGAAGATTGGATCCACTCCCTGGCATACAGTAACTGCTAGCCGGTGGACAGTAATGGTGGAGATTGCTGGTTATTGCTGTAGCTGCTGCTGCTTTCTTGCTGCTCTTTGTCAGGTCCTTATCGGATATACTATGATTGCCACTTATATTGTCTTCTTGCATTCCCCGAATCATTTACTTTCATATGAGTAACACATTGGCCATTGTTTAATATTCAAAACAATTCTTAAGGAGAATCATGATGAAGGTTATTATCTATTAGTGTATTGATGAAGATACTGAGTCTCACAAAACTTAGGAATGATCCAACTGAGAAGGTGACAGAGAAGCCCAAAGCTAGGTCCTTCCTTGGAGTTCAAGTTGACTTCTTTTTCTGTGATAGGAGTATGGTCTCTAACCCTCGGGTGGTAGGATTTGATTAGAAGAAGGGCATTTTCCCTGGGCATTGGTCAGTAATGACTGGAAAACACTTTGAGTCTCCTGTCCGGCCTCCATGGCTACTGCCTGCAGGGTCACTGTGAGGTCTGCAGCACTCTCCCATCCTCCACAATGGCCTAAACAGCCCCACAGGGACTCTTCTGACGCCAGTCCCTGTTTGAACAGTTTACTATAGGTAACGTCTTTAGATCAACATGTTGCTTTTCAGACATTAAGAAAAGCTAATTCTCAGACGTCATAGAAGGTTCTGAAAAAGACCAGGAGCCTAACTTACTAGGAAACTCTTCTCCTTTTTTCTCATCCGAGGTTAGAATGGAAAAGATAAAAAACATTAAAAGGAATAATTTTACTTCTTAATAATTGACCTGCAGAAAACAGTCCATATTTGACTTGAAGAAATAATAGAGGGTTTTCCATAAAAATTTGAACCATTCATTCTTTTTTATACTTCATTCTTTATTCTTGCTGCTTCTGGAAAGACAATTTAGTCCTATTAGATGCTCATGTTCTTGCCCATTAGGCAGGAAAAAGGGAAACTATTTCGAGGGAATAAATATTTAGAAAATGACTTAAAGTACATTTCTATGAGATCGTCTATTGCTGATTTTTGTGTGTGTGTATGGTTTAAAAACAGAGAGCAACCCCCTGGTGCTCTCTTTTCATGATTTTAATTTTCACATCATTAAATACAAGCTATCTCTCTTTCTATATCTATCTACTTGTCTGTCTGTCTGTCTGTATGTCTATCTATCTATCTGGACCAAGCAGTGAAGATTCTGTGCTTTCACTCAAATATGTGCATATGCACACACACACACACACACACACACACACACACACGCACTCCTAATTTTCACAGAAGGTAGCATCTCAGAAGTTTAAACTCGGCACAGATGGCTCACACTTGTAATCCAATAGCTACTCAGGAGGCTGAAATCAGGAGGATCATATTTCAGTGCCAGCCTGCACAGAAAAGTTTGCTATACTCAAAACAAAAACAAAAACCATAGGTAGATGGCTCAGGTGGTACTATAACAACCTAGCAAGCATGAGACCCTGAGTTCAAACTACCCCCTCTACTAAAAAAAAAAAGAAAGAAAGAAAGAAAAGAAAAGGGGGAAAGCATGTTGGTTTGAGAATGAGGTTTCCTTTGATCTAATACAAAGCTTTTGATGTGTAGAAGTGATGCTAGGTGTTCCAAATAGAACAAAGATCCTTGGCAAAGGCAGGGAGAACACAAGAGTGTATGAGGTTCTGTGGGAGTAGGGTAGGGGGTCAGATCATGAAGACTTTGAATATTGATCTGAGTAATATTTTTAGATTACCAGAAGCCATTATGCTTTTAGACAAAGGGAAAGAGTTATTGTTAAGACATTCTTGCTCCGTAACCCAGGCTATCTTCAAATTCATGATCCTCCCAAATTCTAGAATTACAAGTATATAAAACTATGCCCAGCTCTAGCATCTTTTAATATATTGTGGAGGTTTTGTTTGTTTGTTTTGTGCTGGCCCTGGGGCTTTACCTCAGGGCCTGAGCGCTGTCCCTGAGCTGCTTTTGCACACAATTAGTGCTCTTGAGCCACAACTCCACTTCTAGATTTTTCTGAGTGGTTTGTTGTAGATAAGTGTTCCATGGATTTTTCTGCTCAGGCTGGCTTGAAACTGCAAGTCTCAGATCTCAGCCTCCTGAGTAGCTATATGCTATATGTTGTGATTTTTTTAAAAATAATTTTTATTTCGGTCAGTATCAGTGGTTGAATTCAGGGCTTTTCTCTTGCTTGGGCTAGTATCTACCACTTGGGCCATACCTCCAGCCTTACTTTTTTGCTGGTTATTTTGGAGATGGAGTCTCATGGACTTTTCTGCCCAAACCTCAAACCATCATTCTTCCAGGCATGAACCATCAGCCTTCAGTCACAAAAGAATACTTCTACATGAAGGTTTAATTCTTAAACTCAGTGTGTATCAGAATAGTTTAGAGGATTTATTTTAAAATAGAGTTTCTAATTTAGTAGGTTCCAGGTAAGGCTCAAGAACATTTGTTTCCAGGTTCTCAGATGATATTAATGCTGCTGGCTCAGGGATTGAGAGCAATTTTCCTAATACTAAATTAAGAATTACTTAAGGGGCAAGGCTGTATATTAGTTATCTTTGTCTTCTTAGTACTTCAGATCTGGTACTGAGCAGGTGCTCAGTTAATGTTGAATGGCTGGTTGTACACTGAATGCCCTGTGATTTCAGGTAGCCATTAAGCAGATGAATCTTCAGCAGCAGCCGAAGAAAGAGCTGATTATTAATGAGATCCTGGTCATGAGGGAAAACAAGAACCCAAATATTGTGAACTACTTGGACAGGTATGACGGGTTGACCTCCACAGAAGGTTAGGACCTTTGGGCGCCTCAGTGAAAGCAATTCCGAGAAGATCTGTCTGGTGTGATGTTGAACTCTTTGTGTCTGACCTTGTATAACAGACACCTGATTGCTAGAAAGTCCTTCGGGACGATCCTGAACCTTACCACTCTAACTTCTAATAGCTGGTCCTAGTCCTGTTTGTTCTGCTCTAGCCAAGTCTTTCAGCCTGTCTGCCAGAGTCAATATCTAGGCCCTTATTTCATTCCACATCCTGAGTATTACCTTGTCCTGCAATTCCTAGTGTGTCTCTACTCTCTTAAAGTGGGATGCTCAGTACTACATATTTCACTTACAGCCTGAGCACTGTGGAGTCAGACTCTTGGAAAACTCAGCACAACTTTATGACTTCAGTGTGCTTGGGTTCTTAGGGTGCCTCCTAGAGTAGCAACTTAAAGACCATAAAATTTTTTAACATAAACTTGCATCAAACTACAAATGTAGAGGGGCTGGGGATATAGCCTAGTGGCAAGAGTGCCTGCCTCGGATACACGAGGCCCTAGGTTCGATTCCCCAGCACCACATATACAGAAAACGGCCAGAAGCGGCGCTGTGGCTCAAGTGGCAGAGTGCTAGCCTTGAGCGGGAAGAAGCCAGGGACAGTGCTCAGGCCCTGAGTCCAAGGCCCAGGACTGGCCAAAAAAAAAAAAACAACAAAAAACAAACTACAAATGTAGAAATTTTCAGCTGTCTTCATTAAATGTCATTTTTATTGTTTCAGCTTGTCATTACAGCCTGTCAAAATACTTTCCTTCAGTGCACTCACAGTGATTGTAGTTAACATTATGCTGGCTTTGCTCTGTGCTGAGAACTTCCCTAAACAGTATCTCCTTGTGAGGTGGTCAACCTTTTGCCACTGTGACAAACTCTTGAGATAAACAACTTAAGGGAAAAAAAACTTATTTGGGTCACGGTTTCAGAAGTTTCAGTTCATAGTTGCTGACCCCATTGTTCTTAGGCCTTCATAAGGCAAAGACATTATTGAAGAAAGATATCACTGAAGAAATCCACTCACCTCAGAGTGCCCAAAGAAGCAGAGAGACAGAGATAGAGAGAGGGAGAGGAAGGGGTGAGGGATGAATATGCCCTTCAGAGACACACTCATGTGACCTCTGACTAAGGCTTCATCTCCTAATAATCGTTTTCAGCTGAACTTATGAATGGATTGACCAATTGATGACGTTAGTGCCCTCATGATCCAGTCACCTCTCAATTGCACCACTAGCTGGGAACCAAGCCAAACAGTTCATATCCAAACCATAATAGTAGGGCTTAGTTATAGTATACAGATAAGGAAACTCAGACTAGCAAGCCAGTAAGTAACAAACTAGTTTTTAATTTGAATATTCCTAGCACCAATATGTGCTGTTTCTATCATGTCACTCTTTTCTTTTCTCTATAAAAATCAAATTTCCTACTCAGGTTTGAGACCTGTCCATAGGTAGATACTGAGCTAAGTCTTGAACTAAGTCTTTTTATTCTATTTATGTAACCAAAAGGAGGTCTGATTGTATTGACACCTGATAAGACTAGTGACTCAAGAGAAAGTAAGTGTTCCAGAGGCTTATACAATGGAATCCGAAGTAAATAGCATTCAGTCTAAGCCTTCAAATAGCACCTGGTCTGATATGGTGGCAAAATACCTCTGAGTACAGAGGAGGGTGTCCTAACTCCGAAAACTCGAGTAAGAGCCTGTGGGTTTTGTGAGATGACCCAGAGAAGAAACCAACTCTGTTCTTTCCCAATATGTCCAGTCTTAGAGCTTTCCTTTTGAGATAGAATTTTTCTTAAGTACTTTGATACTGTTTGTAAGCATGAACTGTCTGAGACACCTTGAATCTGGTTTGCATTGTCTTTGCTTTGACAATGACATGTCAGAATCCAGGAAAAAAGGGGCTCTGTCTTGTCAGTGCCCAGACATGGTCACATGGAGCCTCAGTCTTACCCCCGATTAATCCAAGCTGATTATTCAAGTGTAAGGGCGAGAGACTAGAGATGTCTATTGTTTGATATGGAAAGATTAGGCTCATGATAGTGATAACCTTTTATCCAATCCACAGTTATCTTTTGATTCACGTCTTGGTTCATTTGGGCTAGTAGACCAAAGACTAAGTGACTTATAAACAACACAAACTGGGAAATTCAAGGCATAGCACTAGTTGATTCACCTTCTGGTGATGGCCCACTTTCTAGTTCATAAAGAGAGTTTTCTTGTTTGCATAGGGATGGTACAAAGCACCTCTCTGAGGCTTCTTTTGTGAGAGCACTTATCCAATTCATGAAGGCTCTATCCTCTATGATCTAATATTACCTCCCAAATGCCTCCCAATACCATCATGGTTAAGGTTTAATTTGCAGTGTGTGACTTTGTGAGGACATAGACATTTAGTCCATAGCAGACCACATTGCCATGATTTCTTAAAAGAGATTGGTGAAGAAAAACTTAGTCTGTCCTGTTGTTGTGATGCTGGTGTTAATTACAGTTCTTATAATTGGAGATGGGGGTCTCACAGACTTTTATGCTTGGTCTTCCAGGATTACAGGAATGAGCTACTGGTGACTGTCACCCCTTCTTCCCTTCTTCACACACACACACACACACACACACACACACACGTATTAATCTTTAATGTATACTCATATATCTCGATAAATAGTTGTACAAAGGGGTTTCAATTCAACATGTCAGTTGTATCTTTTAAAACTTTATTTATTTATTTGTTTGTTTGTTTATTTATTTATTTATTGTCAAAGTGATGTACAGAGGGGTTACAGCGCGTACATTTCTTATCCAGCTTGTTACCTCCTCCCTCATTTTCCCCCAATGTATCTTAATAGAGTGCACAGGTGGGTACTACCACACCTGGCTTGCAGATAGACTCTGGAACAAGACCCTAGACTTCAGATCTAGTAGAGCTGTTGGGGGGTGGGGGGGGCGTTAATGGTTCTCCCTAATACTGGTAATACAGACTCTGAATTTCAGCTTTTTCAAATGTTTTTATACTGCTTAGATGCTTCTAGAGAGGTGGGAATCATTCTAGCCCTTGTAATTTTAGGAGCATCGACGGATGGATGGGTAGATGGCTATAGTTATTTTTGTGTTGTGATGAAATGTGATTTTATTGTGTTTCAACACTATATGCTATATAGTGTTCTTAGTTCTACCCTTTGGGGTTTCACAAAAGATATATACTTAAGTGATTAAAAGTTAGCGTTTCTTACCCCCAGATTTGCTTTTCCCCAAAGTCAAGGAACCTTGACTCTTCCACAGCTGATCAGGCTATATGCTTCTGCCTTCGCCTCAGACTCTGTGCAGTGGCTCCTCGTCCTCTGACCACTTTTGTCTGCTCTCTGTCCTCCTGCAGCTACCTTGTAGGAGATGAGCTATGGGTTGTCATGGAGTACCTGGCTGGAGGCTCCTTGACAGATGTGGTGACAGAGACCTGTATGGATGAGGGCCAGATCGCTGCGGTGTGCCGTGAGGTAAGTGAGGCCAAGGGCAAAGCCGCCTGGAGCAGGGGTGGCCTCCGGATTCCTCTTCACAAGATGCTTGGGCCTGGGCTCTGGGGGAGCCGGAGAAGGCAGTCTTGGCACTGCCCTCACTCCCTGTGCTTTATAATGCCTGTCATCATGGTTATCCTGCTTCTGCTCTCTCTTCCGTTTGTTTGCTTGCTCGAACATGAAAATACATTGAAAGAACACCTTTGCTTAAAGGAAACTTCAAAGATGAAAGGCAGCATGGGCTATTAAAAGATAGTTAGCTAACAGAAGTCTAAATCTGACTCTGCATGTAATTTGGGGCAAGTTGTTTTTTTTTTAAGTCGGTTTTTTTTCCTTTATCTTAAAGCCAGTCCTTTGGATTCATTATTTTTGTGTTAAATCTTGTTTTATATGTATTTTTCTTTTCTCCCTGTACCTATGCCACTTCAACAGTGTCTGCAGGCCCTAGAGTTTCTACATTCGAACCAAGTCATTCACAGAGACATCAAGAGTGACAATATTCTGTTGGGAATGGATGGCTCTGTCAAGTTAAGTAAGTCTTACGAAGGATAAAGAAGGGGGAAAAGAAAGAATGGTGGGGATAATGATGAAAGGGGTGATATTGATAAAGATGCATTGTACTCACAAACTGACATGTTGAGTTGAAACCCCATTGCACAACTACTTAAGGGTAATAAAAAATAAAGAGCCAAGTGCTGGTGGCTCATGCCTATAATCCTGGCTACTCGGGGCTAAAAGGAAAGAAGTGTTAGCATTCTCTTTCATTCCTTATATATATTTTTTGTGCCAGACCTGGGGCTTGAACTCAGATCCTAGGCACTGTCCCTGAGTTTCTTTTTGCTCAAGGCTAGCATTCTACTACTTGAGCCACAGCACCACTTCTGGCTTTTTGCTGCTTGATTGGAGGTAAGAGAAGGTAGGACGCTAGAAATGATATTCCCTATCTTTCTCCTACTCCTCTTCAGAGTGAACAGGGAATAGTCTAGGAGCTGACACAAAGGTGGTGGTCAAGTGACTCCTGTTTGGTGAAACAAGGACTTGCAGAGCTGGGTAGCCAAGAGAGCTTGAGACATGGGTAGGCATACGGTCAGTACTTGCATAAGGAGTGTCCTAAATGTTTTATTCTTCTTTTGTCTTCCCACTTTCTAGCTGATTTTGGATTCTGTGCACAGATAACCCCAGAACAAAGCAAAAGGAGCACCATGGTGGGGACTCCATATTGGATGGCACCTGAGGTTGTAACGCGGAAGGCCTATGGACCCAAAGTTGACATCTGGTCCCTGGGCATCATGGCTATTGAGATGATTGAAGGGGAGCCCCCATACCTCAATGAAAACCCTCTGAGAGTGAGTGTTACCTGTCCTATTTCAAGGTTTCTTTAGTCCCAGGAGATGGGATTCAGGCTACTCTCTCTCAGGCTTTCAAAACATGGACATCTTCTGTGGATATAAGTAGGGACTGTTGCTAGTGTGCTAGTGCCTACCTGTACTCCCAGTATAAGAGAGACTGAGTCCACGGGATCATGAGTTTGAGGCTGCCCCAGGTAAGATCTCATCGGGGGGGGGGGGAAAGCTGAAACAAACAACCAAAGAAAACCACCCCCAAACCCAACTGAAAACCTTGGCACTATTGAACATAGCATCAGTGTTAGGATTAGGGAAGCAGTTCAGTATTAGTGTCTGCTTAGTATGGTACAAGGCTTCAGCCCACTGTTCCCCATCATATGTAACTATTCAGTAATGGGTTCCTGTCACATTCAAGACATTCTGATAGCTTCACGTAAGACCCTGGAAATTTGAAACTTCTACAGGAAAACAGTGGAAGACATAGGCATAGGCAATAGGTTTGTGAATAGGATTCCCAAAAGCTCAGCATATAAGAGCAAGAATTGACAGGTGAGCTCACATCAAATAAAAAAGTTCCTACTGGGTATCAGTGGCTCACACCTGTAATCCTAGCTACTCAGAAGGCTGAGATCTGAGGATTAAGGTTCCATGCAAGCTCAAGCATGAAATCTATGAGAGTACTTTCTCCAAAAATAAAAATAAAAATGTTGCTGCACAGCAAAGGAAACAGAGAGATGTTTGTCTGGGAGGGACACCAGAGAACAATGTTTTAAGAAAAATGGATCACTGTGTCAAATATGACAGTGTATAATGACACTGAGAAATGAGCACTGGACTTGACAATAGGGAATTTATTGATGACCTTGAAGATCAATTGGATGAAAGCCTGATTAAATTTATGAGAGTAGAAGTTGAGA
Source organism: Perognathus longimembris pacificus (assembly GCF_023159225.1). Classification (NCBI taxonomy): domain Eukaryota; kingdom Metazoa; phylum Chordata; class Mammalia; order Rodentia; family Heteromyidae; genus Perognathus; species Perognathus longimembris. The sequence continues at coordinate 1,977,974 of NC_063173.1, read as the reverse complement.
TGGTATCTAATGTTTTTTTTTTTCTCTTAATGGAATTTTGCTGTGAAGATAACAGATAAAAAGCTATAAATGAAGTCGAGTTAGAAAGAGGTGGATTAAAAGATGACTTTGTGACTATTTGGAAATATCTAGTGGAGAGGTAGGAATGATTATGTACAAGAGAGAAGTGACAATGGCAAGAGTGATGGTATTCATTAGTAGATGAGAGGGAACAAGTAAAGAGCATTAGAGGAAGCATGGGTGATCTGTCTGTTGTAATAGGAAAGTAGAGAAGAGAATATCATCAAAGATGCACATAGGTTGGTAATAGTGTTTGAGGGCAGATGTGCAAGTTATTCTGATGGCTTTTGTTTTTCTCACGTCATCTATCTCCCCTTCTAGTAAAGGAATCCCCTGTCGGTTGTCACTGGTAGGCAAACATCTACCCTTAACTGCATGCTCATGTCACCCTTTGGGTAGCTCTGATTCTTGGAAAGGGCTTCTGAAACTTCCCAGTTTTACCCTTTGGTCCTAGCTTTGTTCTCTGACTCTACACAGGTAACACATCCTTCTTTGCCTTAAACCAGCCTTGCACATTTGCAAACGACCAATGGAGTGTGGTAGAAATAAGACTGAGATGAGAGTAAGGCCAGGTAGCAGTGGCCATTGCTGTAATCCTAGCTCCTTGGGAGGGTCTAAGAATGAGAGAATTGGCACAAGCCTGGATAGAAAATTTCATGTCTTCTCAGCCCATAGCCGGGCTCACTATCTTCCCAAGTTATGTGGAAGGCCAGAATTGAGAAGATCTGATTTCCGTGCCAGCCCAGGCAGACAGATCTGTAAGACTCCACCTCAACAGAGGGAAGCTGTGCATCCCTGTCACCCAAACCGTGATGGGAAGCCTAAGACAGCTCTCCTGTTGTCCAGGAACACGCATGAGCAGGAAGTAAGCTCCTATTCCAGTGAAAAGCGGGGCTGAAAGGTGGCTCGGTGGTGGAGGATCTGCCTGGCAAGTGTGAGGCCCTGAGTTCAAGTAGCAGTGCTGGAAAAAAGGCCTAGGATAGAGTCAGAGCACACATACTCTGAACAGTGTGATAGTCTTTCCTGACTATTACTTAGTGTTATTGTGGTCATCAAATGAGAAAATATTATATAAATACCTTGTGAATTAAAGTGCTGAGAGCTTGTGCAGGCTTCTTGTTACTATATTTTTCTTTGCTTTTCCTAAGAAAGAGTTTGAAAAGGAGTTTGGAAAGGCAGCAGGGAACTGAACATTCCTTTTTAGAGTCCTCTCTACAGGTAGAGATCACCTTTTTGACTACTGAGGTGACAACACCAAGAATCATTTCTGCCAGTATGTGGGTAGATGTTTAACTCACCAGGCTAAATAAATGAAGCCTTTTGGAGCTATAATCAAAAAAAGCTATAAAGGTTTAGGTCTATGACACATTTCTTAAGTTTACAAAGTGCTTTCCAAATGTGCTCATATTTTTTATAGACAGAGGTCCTAGGTACTGTTTTATAACTAAGGAAGTTGGAAGTTGGGTGGCAAGCATATAGTTATATGGCCTCTAAATGATAAGCCTGATCCTTAGGTCATATTCTTCCCAGAATGTAACACTTGCCTCTATATCCTCGAGCATTCAGCAACTGGTCAGCATTTTAGAGGGTATGTCTGGAGACCACGAGAAATCCCAGCTGAACCTCAACACAATTCTCCATTTCTATTGCCAGGCCTTGTACCTCATTGCCACCAATGGGACCCCAGAACTTCAGAACCCAGAGAAGCTGTCTGCTATCTTCCGGGACTTTTTAAATCGCTGTCTGGAGATGGATGTGGAAAAGAGAGGCTCAGCTAAAGAGCTCCTGCAGGTAACTGTCCACCTTCAGTGAAGCGCCTAAGCTGATGAATCATTAACTCAGCCTTTTCTATTTCACTTTTATCTGTGAGGTTAATGAAGAATGAGGCTTCTCTCCTCACAAGCACATTCATTGTATTCCTAGTTCTCTAACCTCTATCCCTGGACATTTTTGTCACAATAATCTCTTAGGTGTGCCAGCTTATTAAAACTACAGTTGTAGTTACTCAGGAGGCTGAAGTCTGAGGACCATGGTTTGAAACTAGCCCAAGTAGGAAAGTCCCTGGGATTCTCATCTCCAGTTAAGCACCAAAAAACCCACAGAAGTACAGCTGTTGCTCAGTGATAGATAGATAGAGCACTAGCCTTGAGTAAGAAAAGCTCAGCGACAGCATCCAGGCCCCTGAGGTATAACCCTTGCACTTCAGAGGTAGATGAAAATAGGATCATAAGTTCAAAGCCAGCCTAACCTACATAGTGTGCCTCCAAACCACAAGGCCTAATGTGCACAAGGCCCTGGATTCCATCCCTGACATGGCAAGAGTAAATAAAACCTCTCTCTATCCTAGACTTGACTTAGAATTTACTTTCTGAGCTCCTGTTGAACTTTGGCTGTGTCTTCCTTTAAGACTTCCCTTGTTTTGCCTGATTAATCTGGCAGAGTTAGTTTGAGTCTCAAGAAGCAGCTGTCTGAGGAGTTAACTTAGATTTTCAGTGAAGCAATGCAAGTGTAGAGGATAGTTAGTGCAGCCTTTGGAGTGTTCCCAGTTACTTCATTGGAAACCTTCTCATATGTTTGCATTGATATTCTTCTTCTTTGGAGAGAGTCTACAGGGTTAGGCAGAACCTCAGATGTAGGTTTACCAAGAAATTTAAAAACTCTCACTTACCCAATCCTGAAGTTACAGAATGGTTTTATATGGTTTCAAAAACTGCCTTTAAAGAGGCAATATCAATACAAATGAATATGAATATCATTTGTATTCAGTATTTATGCTTTGCTACAATTATTTCTAGTGTCATTTTATTAAATCATCTACTGGTAATTTATTACTAAGTATTACTACTAATCAGCTTTGTGGTAGTGATTGCTCTGTAGGCCGGCCCTGTCACTTACTTTTGTATGGTGAGGCCGAGCTGGTCAGGGTAGGACCTAGCGCACTGCCCCATGTTAGTTATGAATACCTCTGTCTTTGCACTGGGTTACAACCTCTGTTTTATTAACCTGTTTTATCTCAGACCCAGGAACTAACTCAGAATAGGTACTTAGAAAATATTTATTGAATGGAGTTGAATTGCTTAAAGTATTTTTCTGCATTTTAAATGTCTCTTTGTATTTGAGATGATTATGGAACACTGACCTGTTAGATGGGAGATCAGGGTTCTTCAAAGTGCAAATCATTAGTGTCTAGGATCCTTTGGCACTAAAACAAAAACAAAACCCTTAAAACAGACCAATATAGAATGTCCTTTGCCTTTCATGTGAGTTGGGTTGTAGAAACCTTAGGCACTGGGAAATATACCAAGACTATGCTAAGCCTGTGACTGGAGAAACTATCATTCTTAACTAGCTACCCAGTTGTAGTTATGCAAAGGTTAGTGCCTCTAGAGTTTTCTTCCTAATAATGTAACTAATCATTATATTATACCACATTTTAAATATTTAGCACTTGTATGTGCGTATGAATGTATATATGCTTTATAGCAATCCACTGGATTGTAGAGTCTATAATTCCTATTTTTATAGTGAGGAAATTGAGGTTAGTAATTTTTTCAAGATTCCATAACTGACAAGTGTTAGATCCTGTATCTCAATCGATGTCTGGTTCTCAGTATGTCTGCTGACAGGTGTTAGATCCTGTATCTCAATCGATGTCTGGTTCTCAGTATGTCTGCTGACAGGTGTTAGATCCTGTATCTCAGTTGATGTCTGGTTCTCAGTATGTATGCTTTGGCTCACTCAAAAAGTGTCAGAACTGGAAGATCTACAGGGCTTATCTAATTTTCTTTGTTCAGAGAAAGAATTAGGGGCTGGATTAGTGCAGTGTCAACTCAGAGGAGTTGTAGAAACATGATCTGAAAATGTTGGCTTTTTTAACTTGTCTATGCTTCAAATATTCAAAACCAGAGCTTTCAGAATTATAAATCAGGAAGTTCTCATATCTGTTTCTCCTGTGAGAATACATGTATGGACATAAATACATAGGATGAGACATTGCTGTTTCTGTCTTCAAGATTTAGCTAAGATCTCTTCTTTGTTTCATAATAACTTCTTGTCTCATTACCTCCTAATACTCTTTCCTCTGTCCCAGCTGAAGATGAATCAACTTTCAGCAGAGAATGTGTGTGTATATCTCCATTTGTGTGTCTCTACACAGATATGCTCATTATTTGAGTTAACTGGTTATGCTTAAGCATCACATTTGCTTTTCAATTTCTTGGTAGCCATACAGAAAAGGAAGTGTTATAGCTTATATATTCCTATATTTGTATATTTCCTTACCAAAGAGAGGAAATGTCCTACATCCTCAATATGCAAAGCTTTTGTACTAAATGTGAAAAAAATAACATTGTTAGATAAGAGGCTTTGAGTTACATAACAAATTTTTTTTTACATTTTTACATAACCTATTTACTGAAAATTTAGATGCAATTTTCATACTATATTTTCTCCTAAATGGTCTTCTTTAAAAGTTGAAAGGAGCCAGGCACCAGTGGTACACACCTGTAATCCTAGCTACTCAGGAGGTTAAGATCTGAGGTTGGTGGTTCAAAGCCAGCCCAGGCAGGGAAGTGGAGCTGTGGCTCAAAGTGGTAGAGTGCTGGCCTTGAGCTAAAAGATCTCAGGGACAGCACCCAGGCCCTGCATTCACGCCGCACGACTGACCAAAAAGAAAATGTTGAAAAGATGGCCCAAAATGTAACCCCATGAAAATGACTTGGGAAAGGCTAGAACTGTTAAGATCTTCAGTAGATTAATTGGCTGTGCTGGACTCAATGACAGCACAACAGATTCCAAGCTAGGCCCGGCAGTGTGTGCCCACCGTCCAGCTACGCAGGGTCACTGGAGCCCAGGAGTGAGTATAGGATCAGCCTGGACAACATGAGACCCTGTTTATCTTTAAAATAATATTTTTAAAAGGAACAGATTTCTAGATCAATTTACCAGTAGGTTCTGATCAGTCAGTACCTTTCCTAAAGACATTTATTATTCTGATTATCACCATAGTTTAGTCTTACCTAATAAGAAATGGCTTTATATAATCTGAACTCTCTTATATTTAACTTCTTTCAACATGTCTGTGGGACTCAACTTGTTGTCAGTGTTCAATCATTTATTCATCTTCTGTGTAATTTTTTTTGTCTAATATGATATAAAACTAGCACTATTCATTCTTCTGTGCTTTGAAGAGTGGAAGAACATTTTGTGTTCTTCCCAATTGTGGTGATAGTAAAGTTCCTGTGAATGTTCTTGCATGTGTCTGGTGGTTATGTAACCTTACTTCTCTTGAAATTACTAGGACATAGGGTAGATGAATGTATATCTGTAGATAACTGCCAAACAATTTTCTAGAGTGATTTGTTAAAGAGATATCCTTCTGATGACATTGTCCAAAAGGAAATGTACTCTTTACCTGACTTACGTAACTGTACCCCGTTTGTACATCACCTTTATAGTAACAATTTTAAGAATATAAAAATGTGGGGAAAGAGATATCCTTTGATTTTGAAGGGGATGAGAAGCACTTAGGCAGCATCTGGTATAAACGCAGGTATCCTTATGTCTCGTAATGGTTGCTAAGGGAGAACGATAGCCATGCTTTTTGCTCTTTTTTTCCATCTTGTCTAGCATCAATTCCTCAAGATTGCCAAGCCCCTCTCCAGCCTCACTCCCTTGATTGCTGCGGCAAAGGAGGCAACCAAGAACAGTCACTAAGATGCTGCCCACCCCAGCCTCATTGTGCCAAGCCGTCTGTGAAGTAAATGCTCGTTTCAGAAATCCCAAGCCCTGCTGCCCTCTTCTCCTTGCATCGCCTCTCCCACTTCCTGGTCCAGTGCTCTCGAGACTTTGATCCTTGGAAACCGTGTGATCAGCACTGAGGAGAACTGCAGCTGGATGGCTAACCTGACCACGGCCATTTCTCAATAAGGGATTTCCTTCCGATTAGTGGATGTGAAGGTGGTTTATAATCAGTGGTTTACATGAACAAAGCTTGGACCCCTATTTCTACCTAGCGAAATCTCAACTGGCCCCATTGCTTAACCCGTACTAATCAGTTCTTAACTATATAAATTTATAGTTAGTAACTCTGTCAATTTGCAATCTGTTGAGATTTCTTTAGTGCTTGTTTTTCTGTGACCAAACAGCCCAAGACACCTCATTGTACTTGAAAACCAGAACAGCTTGGGAATGCCACAGGGTTTGATTACCTGCCAGGGACACGAAGTCGCTCAGTTTCCTGGACCATGCTTTGGCGCAGCTGATCCTGACCTGGGAGATCTAACACAGTTTTCTTTGTGTGTGCTTCTAGCAGCTGTTTGAGAGGACCTTGACCCAATAGCGCTCCCCATGCTGGGGTGTGTGTGTGTGTGTGTGCGTGTGTGCGTGTGTGCGTGTGTGTAATGGTCTTGGCTATGTAGCAGCTTTTGATTCCCTGGCTCCCCTAGGCTGCTGCCCCCATTCTGTCCTTGTTTATAACACTGAGCTGTTTCCTAGAGCACCATGCTGAGTGAGAGCAGTGTGAAAAGTCAGGAGGGAAAGAAAATGCAGCTACTTTTAGAACAAGGCTGGGCATCGGCACCTGTCCAGCTGTACTTGTGTGACATTTCAAGAACTCAGCCTCTTTTTCCATCTGGGATAAAGAACTGAACGATGTAACTCAACTCTTCTGGTGGCCTAAATATTTGGGTCAAAAGAGTCTCTAAAACTGAGACAGTATCGTAGTTTGGGATGAATCTGATGACCTAGATGAAATTCTTGTCAGTTACAAGGGGACCTTGTTTCTTAAGATGCATGGCCGATCTCTCTAGCAATGGAAATGCTTATTCTAGGTGTTGGGGATGTTTGCTGCCTCCTCCTGTCCTCATGGTTTTGGTCCTTCCCCCGTGGCAGGATGCCCGGCCAGCATTGTGGCTTGTTATGTCAGCCCATCGACTACCTTGTCTCACTCTGAGGTACGGCTGCCTCGGTAGCACGAGTTTCTAATTCCTTCAATAAAAGGAGATGAAAATATTCTGCTTGGAATATGTCTTTCTTCACTATTTTCTTTTCCTCCTTTTCTGATTTTTTTACATGAAATAATTAACAATGGTTCTTCCAAATTCAGAAATGAAACACTGATGGTACCCCCAGAACCTTTATATTGCCATTCCCATCCTCATTACAGTCCCAACTCCAGGGGGTAAACACCATTCTTTTAGCAAAATCACAGTTTTGCTTCTCTTTACTTTTAGCCCATTCATAGGTAATTTCGAAATCAACTTAAATTCTACCTGTTTTAGAATTAAACGTTTTTTCCACTCAGAATTGTTCTTAATAGTTGGGTGCTGGTGGCTCATGCCTGTAATCCTAGCTACTTAGGCTAACGTCTGTGGAGCATGATTTAAAGACAGCCTGGGTAGGAAAATCTCCAGTCTGCGAGGCGCCTATCTCCCATTACCCACTAAGAGGCTGGCCGAATCCAGTGTTCAAGTCTTAGCAACAGCACACAAACAAAATGATTGTTTCTAAAAATTAACCAATTGCTAGGCATAAGTGGCTCATGCCTGTAATCCTGGCTGCTCAAAGAGGCTGAGATCTGAGGATCATGGTTCAAAACCAGCCCTCTCTCTGCTAGTGCCAGTCCTGCGGCTGGAACTCGGGGCCTGCGCACTGTCCCTGAGCTTTCTTTTTGCTCAAGGCTAGCACTCTACCACTTGAGCCACAGCGCCACTTCTGAATTTTCCTGTTTATGTGGTACTGAGGAATCAAACTTAGGGCTTCATGAATGCTAGGCAGGTGCTCTACCACTTGAATCATACTCCCAGCCCTTGAAAAGTGTATGTGTGTTACCAGTCTCAGTCTTATTTGAGTTCATTCTTTTTTTGTCTAAGACTAGACAGGACCTACTAGATTCAACAGTATTCATGGCAAAAGGACAGTTTAATTAAATGTGTAACAACTTATAAAATTGAGACTTTTCCTGTGAAAAACAAAAACAAAAATTCTTTCCTAGATATCAATGGGAACTTTTTTTTTTTTGGCCAGTCCTAAGGCTTGAACTCAGGGCCTGGGAATTGTCCCTCAACTGATTTTGCTTAAGGTTAGTGCTCTACCACTTGAGCCACAGCGCCACTTCTGGCATTTTCTGTGTGTGTGGTGCTGAGGAATCGGACCCAGGGCTTCATGCATGCCGGGCAAACGCTCTACCGCTAAGCCCTATTCCCAGCCCCAATCAATGGGAACTTTTTGTTTCGTTTAGTGTTTTTTCCCCTGTTGGTGGCACTGGAGTTTGCACTTGGGGCCTTGCACCTGTAGCCCCGGAAGTGGCTTGGGATGTTGGATGTTAAGTAGGAAGAAGGACACCGACTTGAAAGGAACTGGGCAAGATTTTCCCTCTGCAGAAGAGCGTGCTGCTGACAAGAAGCCACCAGGTAAGTAAACAGGTGGGGCGGGCATTCGCCCAGGTCTTATCCCGGACCCAGTCCTGCCTTTTCTTCTCATAGGTTAGGACTTAGGCTCACAATCTTCTACAGCTGGCTAGCTTCAAAGGGGTCAAAAGCAACCAACCCAAACCAGGACAACTGGCCAAGACTTGAGAAAAACGATTCTTACTCAGCTGCTCCCTGTCAGCTTGAGTGAGGCATGTCTCCAGCGCCTAGAAAAAGTCATTCTTATAGCAGGATGTGGCTTAGTTAAAACAGCTTTCTTGTAAGAGGGCAGCTACCCTCATTAAAATGGCAAAGTTTATGTCAAACAACCACTTTGTCAGAAAAGATTCTGACTCCTACAATGGGCAGATACTCTGTGACTTGAGCCGTCTCTCAGGCCTTGCACCTGTGGGTTTTACAAAACCACACCAAGTCTAGTTGCATTACTCATGTCTTAACAGCCAAATTTTAATCTTCCCACAGAAATTTATTGAAATACGTTATTTGAAATAAGACTTACAATTAGACATAGTTGGTAAGCTCTTTGGTGTCCTCTTTAATATTCTGTTTGGCAAATTTTTAGTTTTGTTTGCCTTGCCATGTTACCATGTCGACCTTTAAGACCAAAACCAATAAATAGGACCAGACCATCTTTACTTAAACTTTACATTGTTAATAAGATATAAGGGGGAAAGACTAAGGCTCTCAAGCAATCAGAATAGGGTTTCAGACAGGTGCATATGACAAAAGGTTGCTTAATCCTTTGATTGCTAATCTCAGAGGGTTCTGACAGCATATTCCTGGTATGTCAAGATTAATAAAGGTCCCAGAATGCAGCTCTGGAGGGTAAATATTTTAAGGCTCACTAAACCTGTCTTCCTTTATACACTATTATATACTATTACCGTCTAGTCCAAATCACTGATTTCTCTTAGTCATACTACCCTGTCACTACTGGGAGACACACTCCAGGGAATTCAGCTAGGTCAGAAAGGATGGAAGGGCTGGTGGGTGAGCAATTTCCTGGGAATAATTTAACCAACTGACTGGCTGACATGTGTCAAGCATTTTATTTCCTTGCGCCAAGTATTTTAGTAGGCACTGGTAAATAGATGAATCAGATATGGCCTAGCCAGGGGCATGTAGGTCATAAAACCTCAGCAAGATGAAATAGGTAAGTATCGTGTTATGTTATAATAAGAGGCTTATTGAGAGGGAAATGGAGAACGCTCAGGAGGAGATGCTTAGGTCTGCTGGTGAGGAACACACTGAGAAAGTAGTTAACCAGGTGAAAGATGGGCGTTAGAGGCGGGTGTGGCAACAAGAACAGCCTGATAGACCCAGGGCGGACTAGGGCACCGGAAGGAGCCGAGCTGGATCCAGAGTTCTCAAGGGCAGCCCCAGTACCGAGACGCAGGGCAAGAGGACACTGGAGGGGTTTAGATTTGCTCTGGTTTTAGTATGAGTGGAGGTGGAAGGGGAAAGGTAAGGAGAAAGATGCACGATTCGATTTAAGAAGGTTAAAAATTAACCTTAGGGGTAAACCTTAAGCATGCATTTAAAAAAAAAAAATTCAGGGGCTGGGAACATGGCCTAGTGGTGGAGTGCTCACCTCATGTACATGAAGCCCTGGGTTCGATTCCCCAGCACCACGTATACAGAAAACGGCCAGAGGGGGCCCTGTGGCTCAAGTGGCAGAGTGCTGGCCTTGAGCCAAAGAGAAGCCAGGGACAGTGCTCAGGCCCTGAGTCCAAGGCCCAGAGGGGCAGTGGCACCAGAATCCAGCAAGAGCAAGGAGGAGAAACCCAAGGCAACAGGAATATATATATTTTTATATGAAAACCCAGACAGACCACGCCAGCCTCGCCCGGAACTCGCGCCCCCAGGGCTCTGCGGCCTTGGCTTCCCGGCTGAGCGCTGCTCGCCAGGCTCATTGAGGGGCTCCGTGCATTGTGACCGCCCGGGCCCCTCCCGCACCGCCTGCCTGGGTTCTAGGTCCGGCCCCGCCCACCTGAGGCAGAGCCACACCCACGCAATGCCCGGCCCCGCCCACCTGGGGCAGAGCCCCGCCCACACACCGTCCAGGCCACGCCCACGCAATGCCAGGCCACGCCCACACTCCGGCCACGCCCACCTTGGGCAGAGCCACAGCCATGCAATGCCAGGCCCCGCCCACACGCTGCCAGGCCCCGCCCACACACCGCCCGGCCCCGCCCACCGTAGGCAGAGCCACACCCACACAATGCCCGGTCCCGCCCACACAACGCCCAGGCCCCGCCCTCAGGCATAGCCACACCCACACAATGCCCGGCCCCACCCAGGCGCGGCCCGCAGGACTTCTGCAGGTCTTGGCCCATGCGAGCCCCACATGCGCACGGAAGCAGGAAGCCGCACAGACCCTCAGCCGGGCCTCCCGGTGAGTCCTCATGGCCACTGTGTGACACACACCCCCTTGGGGAGGTCGGGCACGCCCTGGGTGCCCTCCTAAGGGGCAGGGTCTGTGCTCAGGCCCCTGCAGGGCCCGGGCTCCCGCCCACCTCCCTCCGCCTGGCCCCCGGGACCCCTCGGGGGCTTCTTGCAGCCAGCTGAAAGCTAGTGGTTTTTACTGAGACTTGGGGAGGGCATTAGGGGCTCCGTCTTGGACGGATTCGTCTTGAGGTGTCTGGGAGAACTCCAAGCGGAGATGGCAGTGGGCTGTTGGGGGTGTGTGAAAATGAGAGCTATGGAAGGGAACCGTGTATTGACCCCCTCCTAACTAGAGGTTTCTCATGGGAACTTGACTCCCCTGGCTAGGGCATAGACAGAAATGCTGGTTAAGAACCTTTGTTCACTATCCGATTTGCATTCCTCACTATATACATACATACATATATATATGCACACACATATATACATACATACACACATACACATATATATGATGTAATTGATACCCAAAAGCTGCAACACCCAGATCAGGCCCTTTACCTCTAGGGTCTTAAAGAAAGGAGTCCACAGACAGAAATGTAAAGTGCCGAAGATTTCCTAAAGAAAAAGATAGGGCCAGCTCCGGCCAAACGGGAGGGCTTCCGAGGTAGGGTACCACCCAGGCTGTGTTCAGGTGTTTCTAGGAGAGAGCTGTGTGACTTTCAACATCACTGGGTGGCCTGCTGTCACATCGCAGCCCTCAGACCCAGTCAGAGGCTCCACACAGTCTAAGGAGCTCTTCGTGTGTCTTCCAGGGGCAATGACCAAGATGCAATGCCCAGGGCCTGAATCGAGACTGCCGGAGGTCATGGCCCTGTGATCAGGGGCCTGCGGAGGGATTGCACACCCTTCATGGGAGGGGGGAGCCCCGTCGTGATTGCCTAGCCAGGCTCTGTGCTGATCCTATAATGGAAACACGTGGGGATGGACGAGGGGAAAGGATTAGGGAAATGCTACAATGCTGACTTTGAAGATAATGGTCAGGAGCCATGGGCTGGGGAATTCAAGTAGCTTTGGAAAAAGCAACTTTTGGAACTGATTTCCCCAAACTATAATTGGTATTCTCTAAGCCAATAAGTTTGTAGGCAATTTGTTAAAACAGCAATAGGAAACTAATACATGGGTCTTCACAATCCTTTTTCACGTGACAATATAGCTATCATTTGTTTAACAAACATTTGTCCTCTTATTCTATCAGTTATAGATGTTTGGGTTACATCAAGGAGAAAAAAAAATCCCTTCTTCCATTTAACATACACTCTAAGTGACCCATGGAAGAAGGGATTGGGCCAAGGTCTAGATGAAGCCCTCTAAGTCATTTGACACACGACAGGGCAGACACTGTCTGCTCTGCTGTCTGCTTGCGGCTGTGTGGACTGAAATTCTACACGGCCTGGAGAAATGATGTGGACATCGGATGGCCCTGGGCTCTCTCTACCCCTCTTCCAAGAGGTGAAGTGAGACAGTAAACCATAAATACACCAAATAAGTAAATTATACAGTATTTCATTTTCTACAGGAAGAAAGAAAAGCCATCTTTTAGTAGAGTGGTGGCAAGAGCAGAGGGCAGTACTAGATAAGGTGGTTGGAGTTGACCTTATTGAGAAGGTGACATCCACATCCAAAGACGTTTTTTATTGCCAGTCCTGGGGCCTGGGCACCGTCCTCGAGCTTCTTTTTGCTCAAGGCTAGCACTCTGCCACTTGAGCCACAGCGCCACTTCCGGCTTTTTCTGCTTATGTGGTACTGAGGAAGGGAACCCAGGGCTTCGTTCATGCTAGGCGAGCACTAAGCCACATTCCCAGCCCCCGAGGATGTTGAAGTGGGTAAGCGGCCACTGCTTTTGAGAGTGGCCTCTTGGACTTCTTCTTTTGGGAGGATGAACTAATTGAGACATAGTAATTCATTTTTTTCCTCCCTTCTGGAGGGGATTGGACCAAGGACTCCAAGGACCTTGCTAGACAAGCACTCTTAACTCATGAGCCATACTCCAGTCCTTCAGTCTTCAAATTAAGTCTGACTGACTTGGCCCAGGCTGGCCTTGGACTAGTGATCCTTCTGCCTCTGCCTCCTCATGTAGGAAGTGCAGGCACTATCCACAGGGCTGATTAGGAAGCAGAGGAGTGGTTGGTGTTAGCTGGCAGCTGCCACCTCAAGGCCCCTGGCTTACACAAGGAGACTAATCGGGTGACCTAAGGAAAGCCAGCCTGAGAACTTGTAATGTTCCGGGTCAAAGGGTTACT
>NC_063173.1:1923595-1964297 GCF_023159225.1 Perognathus longimembris pacificus | reverse complement strand
TGGATTTGATATGTGTTCAGTGGGCCCTGCCTGGGCCTGGATTTTCTTTACTATCTATGCAGGGGTAAAGAACCTTTTTTTTTTTTTTTTTGCCAATGGCCATTTGGATATTTATAACATCATCCTCAGATGATATAAAATTATCAATACAGGCAGAAGGGTTGTGGCAGCCAACGAGAGATAACAAACAAACAACAACAAAAAGTGTGTCTATCTTGTCATGTACCGAATGAATTCCGAGTCCTTATACCCCTGGGGCAGGATGGGGCCACCCCTGCTCTAAGGAGTCCTCCAAAATGAGTGCCAGAAGGAGTGGCATGTGCTCCTCGGGGCCTTTCAGACTGAGCCCCAGAGCTCAGAGCCAGCAAACACGTCTTTCTCTTTTTAGCCGGTAGCCACACTCAGCTGACCCTTGCTGTTAGGCCTTTGGATAGACCTGGGTCCTGAACACATCCCACAGCCCCTGGGACTTCCCGCACCGGTGGAGTTTGTGTTCTGTTACGATTGTGCGCCCCTTCCCAAATACATTCCATCTCTGAGGAGCCACGTCTGTTTCCTTTGCTGTTTTATCCTCCACGTGGAGTCCAGTAACTGGCGCACCGTAAACGCTTAGTAAGAACCAATTGCCTGAACACCGGGGGAAGAAGCATTTGCCACCGGTCTACACGGATGAAGGGCGCGGGTTACTTTCCTGTGTTCTGGCAGCAGGAGACACTCTGCGGGAAGGGGTAGACACAGTGCCCGGAGGTGGAAGGCGCGGGAGCCGAGGCGTAGAGATGTTTTTGAGAGGTGGAAGTCAGCGAAGGAAAGCGTGGGCAGTCACAGGAAATCCGTCTGCCCGTCTTTCATTACTGGCTCTGGATAAAGCCACCAAGACCATCCTAAGGGGCCCTGCGCTCCTCTAATCTGCATACCCTCTCAAAGCCCCGACTTCCATACTGTTAGCACGTGGAGCTGGGGATTCACTGTCCACCACAGCAGCTGCTGAAGGACATGCTCTCACCACGACACACAGCGGGGTTAGTAATAGGCAAGAAGCTCCGCGCAGAGCAGTTGATGATTGCTTACGGCTTTAGTCTTCGCCTCCTATTCCCAGCCACTGACCAACTACTGACTTGTTTCTTTCTGCTCATATAGTTTCCCCCACCCCCACCCCACCGCCAAAGCGCTATGTAAATAGGATCATACACTATACCCTGTCCAGTGTACCTGCTTTCATTTGGTATCAAGTATTTTTTGATCGACATCATGTGTTCAAGTAGTTGGTGCATTGCATGGTTGAGTAGCATCTATTACACAAATGTATAGCAGTTTGTATGGACTTTCACACATTAAAAAGCATTTGGGTCTTGACAAGGCTGCTCTATGTCCTGAAAAACAGTCTTGTTTGAACCTTTTTTATAATATTGAGGAGTGGCTCCTACTGGACATGCTATGTGATTTACCCTCATAGGAAACTGGTACCTGCCAAAGCGTTTTTTGTAGTGGCTGTGTTGTGATGGGTGGAATTGGTCATGTGGTATTAACACCATAGCAATGTCAGACATCTTGTCATATGCTTATTTGACATGTATAAATGTTCTTCAGTAAGGTATCCTTTCAACCCTTTTTTATTTTTACCCTTTTTGCATATTTTCTTTACACTGTGTTTTTATTTTGAGATTTGGAAGCTCTTTGTATATTCTGGATACAAAGTCCTTTTACGAAAAATGTGTTTTGCAAATATATTTGCCAGTCTGTGGCTTGCCTTTTCAGCCTGCCCCCTGCCCCCCCATTCTCTCTCATTTTGCCAGTCCTGGGGCCTGAACCCAGGGACTAGGCACTGTCCCTGAGCTGCCTTTGCTCAAGGCTAGCACTCTACCACTTGAGCCACAGCGCCACTTCTGGCTTTTTCTGTTTATGTGGTACTGAGGAATCGAACTCAGGGCTTCATGCATTGTCAGGCTGTGCCTCCACATCCCCCCTGGGGAGACGCAAGCCTCTAATTGTGGGGGACACTCGGCTCTGCACGCTGCTCCCGCCGGCGGGAGGGCAGAGCGTGTCCCGGTCGGGCCAAGCTGAGAAGAGATAGGGCTGCCGAAACCCCCGCGCGTCCCCAGCCCCCCTGCGTTTAAGAGAAGAAACTGGACGATGGTCTACCGGCTTCCAAAGGGTTTTATTCAAGGGAGGGGTTTATGTAACAGTAATGGCGTCAGGAAGAGGAGGGACTAACTGGGTATTAACGATTGGCTAATGAACTGTCCATCACGGTGATGTCACGGAACTTCCTCTATGGGCGGAGACCACAGCCCCCCAAGGACCGGGTCTCGGGGTCTCCGGCACCATTACGAGACACGTGCTCGCAGACGAGAGGCGGGGCTGGTTTGCTATCTCTTCCGGTGGAGAAGAGGCAGGACTCTC
The DNA here is from genome assembly GCF_023159225.1 of Perognathus longimembris pacificus. NCBI lineage: Eukaryota > Metazoa > Chordata > Mammalia > Rodentia > Heteromyidae > Perognathus > Perognathus longimembris. The sequence continues at coordinate 1,961,897 of NC_063173.1, read as the reverse complement.
AGGACTGCCCCCTTAAAGGTACAGCCATTCCCGACATGCATGCTAGGCAAGCACTCTACCACTAAGCCACCTTGCTGGCCCAAGTCTGTCAACTGTACTGATTTTCTTCAAAGAACCCGCTTTTTGATTCATTGGTCTATGTATAGTTTTTTAAGTCTTTAATTCCCTGATTTCTGCCCTAATCTTTACTATCTCTCTCTGGTACATTGGGTTTGGTTTGTTCCTGTTTTCCTAGGCGCTTTGGTTGCATCCTGAGGTTATCAACTTGCGCCGCTTCTGTGCCCTTTGTGTACGTAGCTGGAGCTATGCGCTTCCAACGCGGCCCTCACTGTATCCCAGAGGTTCTGGAATCGTGATGTCTTTTCATTTCCATTGAATTCTAGGAACTTTGCTGTTGAAATTTAGTTTAATTCTGTTGTGACTAGATAGAACACAGAGAGTTATCTCAGTCCTTTTGTATTTGCTCAAGCTTCTTGATGCCCTGGGATGTGACTTCTTTTGGAGCCGTTTCCATGGGCTGTTGGGAAGCGTAGATTGTGTGGCTGTTGGGTGAAATTCTCTAGATGTCTATTAAGTCCATTTGGGCTATGATAATCCTTTGGTTGACCTGTGCTTTGGTGAGCGTGGGGTGCTAACGTCTCCCACCATTACGGTGTTGGGGGGGGGTGTCACGTTGGGCACCCTTTCTGGTGGTGGGGTGCCAGCAGGCGGCTGGAGTCACTAGGATACTGCCCTGGCAGCTGCACCTGGGAGGAGAGGGGACACTCACTGCTTGTAGGTGTTAGAGGTCCTGCCAAGCAGGCGTCGTTCCTGGATAGGGCTGGTCAGTGCAGCCGTGGCGGGGGTGGAGGGGGGGGTTGGGACAGGACACCAGCTGTTCCCTTGCTTTAGGGGTCCCAACGGGCCTTCGTACAATTGCCACAGAGGGGTGAGGAGATTTCCAGGCCGGACACTCGCCAGCCCCCAGGGTCATCCGTCAGTCACAACGCCCCCAGGTGGCCACGCCTTGCTCCTGGGTCTGGCGGTCCTGGCGAGCCTTGGGCTGTGCCCTTCCCAGCGCTGAGGCCTGGGCGTCGGGGTGTCGGGGTGCCGGTGCTGGCCATGGCCATGCTATCTGGCCGGGGCGTTCCAACAGGCGTTTCCCATGATTCCGCGGATGCTCTGTCCACACTTGATCTTTTTCTTGGCTGTCAGATTTTAAATTCAGTGGCTCACACAGGCAATTTCAGTTACTCAGGAGGCTACGATCCGAGGAGTTCAGTCCGAGGCTAGGCTCTGCAGGAAATTCTGTGAGACTCTCACCTCCAGTTAACTAGCAAACAGCCCGGAATGGAGCTGTGGTTCAAGTATTAGCGTGCTATCCTCGAGCACAAAAGACTAGGGACAGTGTGCAGGCCCGGAGTTCAAGCCCGAGGACCAGCCCATGTGTGTACACACACGTACACACACACACACGCATGCACACGCACGGTGGTTCTCATGTACATACGACTAGATACATGCTGTTTACAAATCCGAGTGTTTAGAATTATGTATATCTACTTACGTGTGGGTCTGTGTCTGCCACATTGCTACTGTGGTTTGGGATCCCATTTTCTCTTCTACTGCCTTCTTTTGATTGAGTAATATTTATGACACCGTTTCATGTCCTGCGTTCTATTTCATTTTAATGAATTGTTTGAGCTGGGGCCACTGTGGTGCTGGCATTGGTCGTCCTCCCCTCCTTGGCCTCTCTAGGCCGGGATTATAGGCATCTGCCCCAAGCCTGGCTTTTCACCTTCTTTGTGACCTATTGTAGTTACCTTTTCCCCCATTTTTTAAGACCAGATCTTACTGTGTTGCCCAGGCTGCTCTTGAACTTCTGAACTCAAGTGATTGTCGTACCTCAGCCTCCTGAGTAGCTGGGATTGTAGGCTTCTACCACTGTGCCTGAATTTCACCTTTTTTATTTTTTGCCAGTCCTGGGGCTTGGACTCAGGGCCTGAGCACTGTCCCTGGCTTCTTCCCGCTCAAGGCTAGCACTCTGCCACTTGAGCCACAGCGCCACTTCTGGCCGTTTTCTATATATGTGGTGCTGGGGAATCGAACCCAGGGCTTCATGTATACGAGGCAAGCGTTCTACCACTAGGCCACATTCTTCCAGCCCCTCACACCAATGTTTTTAATACCAGAAGTGTATTCTTCATCTCTGAATTATATTTTTCATGTTTTAGAGTTAAATCTTTGGAAAATACCTTTCTTGTCTTTTTCTTGATACACTTATTTTTCTCTACTTTCTTAAACATATGGAATATAGTCATAATATGATATCCTTGCTTGCCATTTTTAACCAGAAACATTTATGATTGCTTGGTTGATTCCCGGCCCCGGCTCCCCGCCCCCCTCCCTCCCCCCCCGCCCTTCACACTTGCATAGGGATTGTATTCCCTTGCTTTTCTCTTCTTTTTTTCTTTTTCTTTTTTGTATGCCTGTTAATTTTCAGTTGGGTACTGGGTATTATTGATTTGCCTTGGCAAGTTAGCCTTTTGCTTTGTTACTAGACTATAGTAACCTGTGCTGTGTGCCTGATTTTTCTCGACTGCTGAGGCAATGTATTTCTCAATGTGCTGCCCAAGGTTGTATGCATTACATGATGTTTGGCTCTGACTGACAGCTGTTTCCAACCTCACTTCCTTTGTGAGCTTCTTTCACAAGCCTTGGGGATTTCGCAGGTGTGTACGGACGATACGCAAGTGCAGATCCAGTATGTTATCCTTATTTGTAAGTCACCTCTCACCGTATTCATCTGTGTTTGTTAGAATTCCTTGTTGAAGTTGGGTTTTAGTACATGAATTGGAGCTGCTCTAGGTTCTGATTTTTTTCTGTTCTTTCAGCAAAAGAATGAATCATGGTTAAGAATGTCAACAGGATTGAGCCCAGGAAAAAGCCAAGAAGACTAAGAATCCGTGTTCCTTCACAGATTAGACGCATCTTCAATTACAAATGCTACATCACCTTCCTTACTGGCTTCTACAGTTGTCACTGGGGATTCAGACAGTGGGAAAAAACCGAACTCGGATCCTGTTGCTGCTCTCGGGTACACTTGGACGGGCGTGGGGAGCCTGTGCGGAACGTGGCCATTAGGAAACGCCTTAGAACTTCCAGAACCGAGGAGCTGCAGGGCTGCACAGTCCACCAAAGGATTGTGTCGGGTCTAGAGCCAAGTTAAACGTACTGTCCAAGGGCATGCTCTCACCACCATCTTCTTCCTCACCATCTTCCTCTTGTTTCCTTTTTCTTCCTCCTCCTCCCTCTCCACCCCATCCATCCTCTTACCCATCCACTTTCCTTTCCCCTCTTCCTTTTCTTTCTCCCTCCTCCTTCCTCTTCTTTCGCTCCCCTAACCCGTTGTCCTCCCTTCCTAACCCTCTTTTCCCTCCCTCCATTCTTTCTCTTTCCCTCCTCCTCCTCCTCTTTCTTCTTATTTCCCCTTCCACCCTGTCTCTTCTTTACTCCTCTCCCTCTTTTCCTTCCTCCTCCTTCCTCCCTCCCATCGTTTTCTTCCCTCCTTTCTCCCTTCCCCTTAACACCTCTCCCTCCCCTTCCTCTTCTCTCTTTTCTATGGTGATGTGCATTGTGCACCTGTCAGGCAGTTATTCTACCACTGAGCCGCCCCCAGCCCCTCACGCAGGCCTTGTCTTTTCTTTCTCTATACTGTCTTTTATGTCAATCATCCATTTTCTTTTATATTGTGTGTGTATGGACGTACACACACACACACACACACACACACACACACACGCTTCAACTTAGGACCTAGGTGTTATTCCTGAGCATTTCAGCACTCTACCACTTGAGCCACAGCTCCAGTCTGGGTACTTTTGGTGATTAATTGAAGAGTCTCATGGACTTTCCTGCCCAGGCTGGCTTTGATCCTTGATCCTCAGATCTCAGTTGGCTGAGTAGCTAGGATTAAAGACATAAGCCATCATGCCTGACATTTTGGTTTTGTTTTTAACACTGTCATGGCTCTATTCCAAACACAGTTGCACAAAAGTATTCAAATATTTAAAGAGATTTTTGAAGAATTTAACACATTATATACATACTACTATACAAAGAACATTAAAACAGGACCCACAAGTTCTACAAAATATAAACCCACCCTTATCTATTTGCATAAAAATACCACCCACAGAGCTAAGGAAATCATAGAAATTATCTGGAGGTACTAAGTGTAGTCTTCAAACTGAAGAACTCTAATTTTGATTGCACAATAAGATGGTTGATAAAAAGTTAATATATAGATTTCACTTAAAATTTGCATTTTATAATTGGTAGAGCCAGCAATTCTTAGAAATTAACACAGACATTTCAATTGATAAAATTAGGAGAAAAAAAATGTTCCCTTTTGGAGATTTCAATCTCTCCCACCAAATTTATCTTGTGTTTTATTTCAGTTTTATGTGAAGCCTTTTTAGTTTTTCACAGCTTCATAGTTCTTATTCTAAAACACTAAATTATATATCTTAAGCTATAAAAGGGAGTGACGGCTATACCATACTCAGTGATTTGTATCTCGGAGAGAAGCAGAACATCAGATAATTTTCTGATACTTAAACATAATTTACAGGGCTGGGGTTGTGTCTTAATGGTAGAGTGCTTGCCTTGCATGCATGAAGCCCTGGGTTCAATTCCTCAGCACCACACATACAGAAAAAGCTGGAAGTGGTGCTGTGGCTCAAGGGGTAGAGTGCTAGCCTGGAGTGAAAAGAAGCTCAGGACAGAGCCCAGGCCCTGTGTTCAAGCCCGAGGACTAGAAAAGAGGGGGGGGGGGATGGAGGGAAGGAGAAAGAGAGAGAGAGAGAGAGAGAGAGGAGGAAAGAGAGAGAGAGAAGAAAGGAAAGGAAAGGAGGAAATGAGAATGCATTTCCAAAACGAAAGTAAGCCACCATCGGCATGTCATGATCTACAGTCTGAAGAAAGGGCTCGCCTGAATGTCTCTGGACTTAACATAAGCAATTTTTCTTTCTAAGACAAAAATCTTCTCAGTTGCCATAAAACTCATGGATTATAATTGAATAGAACTTCCCCCATATTCACGAACTATAGTGACTGCTAAATGGACCTTTATTATTCTGATTCTACTTTCCAATTTATTCAGGTGACAGAATGGCCCCCAAATGCTCACAACCCCAAGAATAAAAATAAAAATAAAAAATCACTGCCTTCAAACTGAAAATCTGAATCACCTCTAAAAAATTCAACTTATCCATCGAGGCTATTTTCTTTTCATATCAGAGCTGACTGTAATTTTAGTTAACTTAAAAATAACCTTAAAACCTTACAAATTAAATGCACGGAACTACATGTTTTAATTATGGGCTAACAACATCTAAGATCGTAAGTCTGAACTAGAAAAATTAAGATTCCAAATACGTTGCTAGAGAATTTCAGAGTGGAGGAGTTGGGGGCATTTATGAAAAATTTTCTCTACGTACATACATAGTCATTAGCAAACTAGTAAATCTTAATTGGAATGATAAGGCAAAAATAGTCAAACTACACTTCTCCTATAAAAAGTTACAGATTATCTTCTGTAGGGAGAGCTTATCATATACGAGAAACAAAGAAGACGGGATCCCTGGGTTGCACACCCAGAGGAGGGAGTTAATCGGATCTTAGAATTATCTAGTCATCTTCTCCAGCATCCTCAGCAACTTATTTTCTCTCCACAAAGGCCTCCTCCTCCTCTTCTTCCTCTTCTTCCCCTTCTCCCTATCCTCCCACCGTAGCCTCCAAGTCCATCGGGTACATCTTCATCCTCCTCAGCGTCCTCTTCTGAGTCTGGGGCTTTGTTATCCTCATCAAATCCATCTAAGTAGATGATTTGCCACAGCAGCTCAGAAATACTTTCTCTGTCATCTTGCAGGTTTGCGATCTCGCAGTTAAGTCCAGATGTTTCCATTTTTTTAAGCTTTCTCAGAGCCTCCATGGTACTGAGATCTTTGCTTTTGTTTTCACTTAGGTCGAGGTAGGTAAGATTTGGCCATTTCTCTGCCGGGACCTCCAACCCCCAGAAATGATATTGTCACCAGGTTCCAGCTTTGAGGAGTTTATTCAAGCTGGGGAGCCGGGCCCGTGAGCTGACGTTCACATTAGCCACACTCAGAAACCACTTCTTTCGAAGTGTCATTGAGGCCTCAGTTTCCTCACTCACACACAGGCCTCCGGCACCCCCTCCGGAGCTCTGACCTAACTCCACGCCAGTCCTCTTCATCCCCAGGTCCTCCTGCTCTCCTCCTCCTTTACCCCTCTCCCACTAGTCCCAACCCTGGAAAAAAAGTTCTTTTAGAGAGTTGGAAATGAATGAAAAGAAAAGCAAATATAAATGCCCACAACCACCAAATAGGTGTAGAGGAGAAAGAAAAGAATAGCAAATGGAGCCCAAGGAGTTAAGACTCTTAACTTGGCTCTTTGTACACACACACACACACACACACACACACACACACACTCCCACAGTTCCTTCCCCCTCAATGGCTGCGTAGAGACTCAGCCACTCACTTTTATGTTTAGTCCTTTAGTGAACCTTGGGCGGGAAACGAGGTTTGGTTGCAATTAGATAGATGCTTTTGACCAGGGATTACAGGAGTGCCTAGACTTTGATTCTTCTCTCTGAGTTCCCAAGAGGAAGTGTGTTTATGAGCACACTGGGAAGCAAGGTTCTTCTCTATTATTGGTCAAAGTAGTGCTTTATTTTTCTTAGTGAAGAGCTCTTGCATGTTGGAGTGGTGGCCTGTGGCCTAGCTTCATAGAAGGCATTTCTTCCCCTAAGACATTGATGGGACCTTCTGGCAAGCTGTATAATAGTACAGGTCAAATGATGAACACTTGAGTCAGAAGAGGACCATATTGTGCACCTTTGATTGTAAGCATAGTCCATCTAGGGTTAAAGAACCTGACCTGACGGGTCTCTAGTTGATTATACCTTGTGTCGGTAGCACAGGGAAGGAGGGGATAAATGGAAAGCATTCTTAGGGATTCTTAGGGATGTTCCGTCCCATGCATGTATGTATGTAAGTTCTATGGAACTAGGGTTTGAATTCAGGGCTTCATGCTTGCTAGGCAAGCACTCTACTGCCTGAAATGGGTTCCACCTTGTTTGCTTTGATTGCTTTTGAGAATAGGATCTTTTTTTTTTTTTTTTTTTGGCCAGTCCTGGGGCTTGGACTCAGGGCCTGAGCACTGTCCCTGGCTTCTTCTTGCTCAAGGCTAGCACTCTGCCACTTGAGCCACAGCGCCACTTCTGGCCATTTTCTGTATATGTGGTGCTGGGGAATCGAACCTAGGGCCTCATGTATACGAGGCAAGCGCTCTTGCCACTAGGCCATATCCCCAGCCCGAGAATAGGATCTTTTTGACGGGGCGAGCTGGACCATGGTCCTTCTGTTTTAGGCTCTCATGGTAGCTATATCAACACATCTGTGTACATCACACCCAGCTTTTTCTATTGAGGTTTCTATCAGGTTTCTCATCTTACCCAGATTAGACTCAAACCACAATCCTAACAAATCTTGCCTCCCAAGTAGCTTGGACGATAGTACACGTTATGGTGGGCACTAAAAGAGGTGTTATAAGCACAATCTTTAAAAAGCAAGAGAGATGAAGTGATTGTGTGTGTGCTTATATAGGAACACATCCAGGGAAGTGCCGAAGATAGAAGGTGGGGATTGAGAATTAGGAAAGTAGCCAGACATCGTGGCCAATGCTTATAGTCCTAGCCGGAAGGTGGGGATTCTGGAGCAGGATTCAAGGTCAAGGTCAAGAGATCCCACTTAAAAGCTAGGTGCGATGGTGCATGTGTGTTACCTAAGCCACGTCAGGAATTATAATTGGGATCACAGTCTAGCTTAGGTATAGAAGTGAGACTCTATCTGAAAAATAATAAAAGAAAAAAGGGCTAAGAGCTTGACTCTAGGAGTAGCGCACTAACTTAGCCAGTTCATGGTCCTGAATTCAACCACGATAGCAAAAAATAATGGAGGTGGCAAATAAATGGTATTGGAGAAGGTCAAAGGATACAGTGAGCTTGGAGATTTATAAGATTATTTTATTTAGATGGGCCAGAATGGATGGAGAAATGATGGGAAATTAAGCTAGAATGAGTTCTGACCCATATGTTGTGTGGGTTGTTTTTTTTTGGGGGGTGGGTCCAGTCTTGGAGGCTGAACTCTGGGCCGGGGTGCTGTCTCTGAGCTCTTCAGCTCAGGGCTAGCGGACTACCACTTGAGCCAAAGTGCCGCTTCCAGTTTTCTGGTGGTTAATAGGAGCTAAGAGTGTCACAGACTTTCCTGCCTGGGCTGGCTTTGAACCACAATCCTCAGCCTTCTGAGTAGCTAGGATTACAAGTGTGAGCCACCACCACCAGCTTGCATGGTTTTAAAACGTTGCCCTCTGCCTTATAAGGGAATGAAGGGAATAAAATACAGAGGGTTATAGTTTGCTGTCTTTCAGTTTTTCAAAATGCCTTTTCTAAAGAACCAGAGGGGTGGAGATACACTGAAGACTGTAAACTGGTGATGTGGTTTGAGCCATTCTGGAATGATGATTTAACTCGGGACTGTTAGAAAGAGCCAGACTAACGTAGGAATTCTTTGCCTTCAAAGAGAAAATGGTGGCAGCATTGTAAATAACACATGGTAGAGTCCTTGGGAGCTATAGACCTAGTCAGGCGTCGGCTGGGCTGGGCTGGGCTGGGCTGGGCTGGGCTGGGCTGGGCGGCTGACCCCGCAGGACCTGTGGCCACGGAGGGCGATGCGCGTGGCAGGAAGCACCGCGGGGAGGAACGCGTAAACTAGAGTTAGGATCGAGGTTCTGTGCAGAGGGGCTACCGCTTCGTAAGGTAGGGTCCTGAGAACGCTGCCGGTGTGGGACAATGTCACCCCTTCCTTCACGTTCCCCTGGCTTCCCCTTCCCGCTCCTACCCACAAACGACACAACTCATTTCCTACAGAGTGACATGACTGCATTTCTTCACCCTTCCTACCCCCCTTTCTGCATCCCCCTTCTGCCCCCCCCAAAGGAAAAAAAAAAGCAAAACCAAACACTACCACCAACAAAAACCCAATGTGTCCATTTTCTAGAGCTTGGTAAACGGTATTTTACATGTTCAGAGAAGTGGTTACACCTTTGGGGTGCTGTGTAGCCTATCATGTCCAATTATATTATAGATCTAGTTTAACATACGAGAGAAAGCACGTACCATTTGTGACTCAGAGCTTGGCTTCCCTCACTTAACATCATGTTTTTTCTAGGTCCAATCCATTGGATACATGTTTTTGAAAGTCCACTCAAGAGGTGAGAGCTGGTAGCTCACACGTGTAACCTTATCCAGTCAGGAAGCTGAGATATGAGGACTGTAGTTCAAAGCCAGCAGGGGCAGGAAAGTCTGGGAAACATGTACCTCCAAATAACCACCCAAAAGCCCAAAGTGAAACCGTGGCTCAAGTGGTAGAGTGCCAGCCTTAAGCAAAAACCAAAACTAAACAATTCAGGGATAGTGCCCAGGCCCTGAATTGAAGCCCGCAGTATTGACTCTCTTTCTCTCTTTATTCACTCAGTTGGGTGCCGGTGGCTCACGCCTGTCATCCTAGTTACCCAGAAGGCTGAGATCTGAGCATCAAGGTTCAAAGCCAGCCTGGGCAGGAAAGTCCAGGAGACTCTTATCTCCAAGTTACAACAGAAAACTGCAAGTGGCACTGTGGCTCAAGGTGGTAGAGTGCCTTGAGCTAAACAGCTCAGGAACAGTACCCAGGCAGGCCCTGATTTCAAGCCCCGCAACTGACAAAGTTCACTCAAGTTTCCGGTCACAGAATGCGTTTAAGGCCTAGGTCAGTTCCTGTGCAGTTCTTCCTCCTGCACGCAGGGGGTGACAGTTTACTGCCTTTCAGTTTTTCAGAATGCCTTTTCTCTTTTTATTCTTATTCTCCCTATAATAACCTGAGAATTTGGAGAAGGGCTTCTTCTTTCTGTCTTAACATATTTAAAATTATCCAAAGAAGTGGGATATCTTATTCATGTGGTTAAAAAGCCTTCAGGATTCTAATTGAGATAGCACCCCAAACTCCATCCTCTCCGGAGGTTTGGTAACTTGTGGCAGTTAACAGACCCTCTCAAGTGCATACCAAAGCGACAGTGGTAACATGGGCTATGAAGCTAAGTTCGACTTCTTTCTCTTTCCAGAGAGAACAGGTTTTCTTTGTATTCCTGGTGATTTCATTTTCTCTCTCCGCCGCCACCCTGTTCGTGTGGGTAGAAACTTCCAATGAATATTTTGACTTCGACTGGTGAGTTGTTTTTTTTTTTTTTTTTTAATGCTTTCTTTTATTTGTATTAATAAGGGCTGATAGCCACTGGGATTCCACCTCAGGTAGAAAAGATCAGAGTATGGAGAATGGGAAAAAAAATCAGACTTTTCACAGACAGCATGGAGGTGAGAGGCCTGCCCGGGGCAGGAGGAGGGTGCTTAGCACCTGAACCAGTATACTTGTGCTCAGCTTCACGCTGAGAGCAAACCTGGTTCAGTGGGACCCTTTCCCTGTGTTTCCAAAGTCTTCTCAGAGGACTCCCTGTTATCTTACTCTTCAGTGTCTGAGTGACTGATGCCTGCTATGGAGAAATAGGTCATGTTTCCTGCCATTTTGTCGATTTCCTACAGTGTGATTATTTCCTTCTCTTTGTTTACTAAACTATCTTGTGATTTTTTTTCCCCCAATGTTTGTTTCCTTGACTGTGTTTTGTTCAGATTGTATGCTTCTCTTTGGTATCCGTTGTAGTGCTTGTTCAGTGTCATGAATTCCTTTAGTTTTTGTCATGAAAGCTTGTCGTTTTGCCATTAAGTGTGAATATTAGCATTGCTGGGTATACCAGTTTGGATTGTCAGTTGTCACTCAGAGCTTTAATTATAACAGTCCAGGTTCTCCGTGCATTCAGAGTTTATGTAGAGAAATCTGCAGCAATTCTAGTCTTAATTCCGTTGTAATAAAGTTCCTCCTTTGATTTTACTGCATTTAAAATTAGTTTCTCTTTTAAATTCCAAAGTTTTCACAACAATGTCTCTAGAAGTATTTCTTTTCAGATTCTGTCTGCTACTGCTAGTTCTGTATACCTCTGTCAAGTGAGATTCTCTCTCTCGATTTAGAAAGTTTTTTTGTTGTTATTTTGGTAAATAGGTTTTTTTTGTTGTTGTTGTTGTTGTTGTTGTTGCCAGTCCTGGGCCTTGGACTCAGGGCCTGAGCACTGTCCCTGGCTTCTTTTTTTTTTTTGGCTCAAGGCTAGCACTCTGCCACTTGAGCCACAGTGCCACTTCTGGCCATTTTCTGTATATGTGGTGCTGGGGAATCGAACCTAGGGCCTCATGTATATGAGGCAGGCACTCTTGCCACTAGGCTATATCCCCAGCCCGGTAAATAGGTTTTTAATGCCTTTCATTTTGAATTCTTCTCCCTCACTCATCCTTATTATGCATGGATTTGATCTTTAGGCCAAGTCTGCAAATTCTTAACTGTCCCTTTGTTATGTTCTGAGTATTTTTTCCATGCCTCTGATTTTTTTACATTCTAATTCCTTTGTTTTATCCTCAACTCCTGATACCTTGTTTTCTCCTTCACTTACTCTATTGCCTCTGCTTTCAGCTGTGCTTTGCAATAGGGAGATAGAACCGTTCATGTTTCCTAGCTCTTAGTTGATGTCAGTTTTCGGGTTGTTAATTTAGTCTTTCACTCGGGTATGTGTAACATTTTAATCTTCTTACTCATGCCTGCATGTTCTTCATCATTTTCCCCTTATGTTCTATTTGTTTTTGGATCTGCCCTTTTATTTCATCAACCAATTCTCTCATCGTGTCTTAATGGTCCTCTGGTGTCGCTGTTTTCTGAGTGTCATGTTGTCTTGATTGCGCATGAATTTTGTGGTTTTTCACTGTGGTTTCCACATCTGGATTCAGAGGCCGTTGAGACTGGGTATGATTCGGTGGTCATAGGATCCTGGGTTTTGTTGGTGGGCACCGTGGAGTTGCTGTTTCCCAGGAAGGTGGGCAGGCTTGTGGGCCCAGCCGGGAGTGCTTTCTCTCCCCACGCTGTGTCCACGATGGCATAGGTGGGGACGCACAGGAGCCTTTTGTGCCGTTCGGCGTGAACCGCAGTGCGGTGGGCTGTTGTGGGCAACCTGCCCCAGGCTAGGCAGGCAGGCTTTGGGGCTGGCTGGATGTACAACCCTGGTGCTATGGGTGAGCGTATCCTGCACGGTAAAGCACGGGTGAGCTTCTGAGAGTCGGCTAAGCACAGACCCCAGGCACTAGGGGTAAGAGCTTCCCGTGTGGCTTTTGAGGCTGTCTGGGTGCCACCCTCAGTGCCGTGGGCAGTGCCTTCTCATGTGGGGGTGCACACAAGGGCTGGATGTAGATCCCCCACCGTGACACGGTTGGAAGCCGGGGGCCTCGACTCACGGGTGTAAGATTGAGCTTGGGTGGGTGCTGGCAGCATCCGGTGTGGAGATGCATGCGTGGGCTTGTACAGGCCTCTGTGTCCACTGCCATTGGACAGGGTTCAGCGTCTCACCAAGGCCTCCCCTGGGTTAGAGGCCGCACTATGCCATTGCCAACATTAAAGATCCATCGTGACCTTTGCTAGGATTAGGGGCCCCTCTGGGTGAGCGGCAGCCTTCAGGGACTATTCCTGGGGTTAGGGCCCCTCCTGAGATGAATCCTGGAGATTAGAAGCCCATCCCTCACGCAGCACTCACCGGTGGCTTAGTTTGGGGAGTCTGAAATTGGGGACTCCTGTCTCCGAGTCTCTTGGTTCCAGGTAGTACTGGTTCCAGGAGTGCCTTTCACTTAGTCCTTGAGGCTGAGCTCCAAGGCATTACACGCTCTTCCTTCCCTCTCTGTAGAAGTTCCTGTCCATACTGGTGATGGGCTCAGCTGGAAGCCTTGTCGTGCTCTTTGTTCCAGGCTTGCAGGAGGTTGAATCCTTAGGCATGGGTGTGGGAAGAGACTGCTAAGTTCTCTGAGTTGGAGCCCTAGGCCTTGTCCTTTGTCCTGAGCCCATGCCCAGTCTCGGAAGCCATCTACCAGAGGTTGAATCATTGCTTGTCTGGTATGGGCTGAGACTGATACTGTCTCTGGGTACCGAGCACTGAACTTTGTTCCTTTGTCCCGAACTGCCCCAGGTGCCAATTCCTGACACAGCCTGAACGAGGTGAAACCCTTACTTTCCTAGTACAGGCTGAGCCCTATGAGATCTTTGGGTTCCCAGCCCAGAATTTTCTCTCTTGTTTATGTTCTCTCCCCCACCTTCCTGTGTACCATGCCTGCTCTTGAACCAGGGGTTGAGTTCTTTACCAGCCCTTTTTCACATGGTCTCCTTCCCGGGTTTCACCTGTGTAGTCGTTTCCTCTGTGCAGTGCAGCTGCGGTGTTGATGGGCAGGCTACTCCAAGCGGAGAGGTGTGTTAAGCAGAGATTTCCACTAAGCAGTGGGCTGTTCCAATTGGAGATCAGCGCCACTCTGGGGTCCGTTCCATGCAGTGGGCTTTCCAAAGCGGAGGTCTGCACCACGCATGCTATTCTTTAAGTATATTCTCCAGTGCTGGTTTAGTGGCTGTGGGGATTACTTTAGTTTTAATCATGGAAGGTCTTTAGGTTTCCTTCAATTATGACGGACAGCTTTGTTTATTTCAGTAAGCTGGCAGTTATTTTCTTTCAGGTCTTGAAATACATCATTCTATACTCTCCTTGCTTTTTAGAGTTTCTGTTGGGAAATCTGTTTTTCTGGTGGGCTTTATTTATAGGTGGCTTGGCATTTCTGTCTTGAAATGGTCTTTCTTTGTTTTGTAACCTGAGGCTCTGTTCTCATCTGTCTCTGGGTCCTAAGAGACACTATATCTGGATGACCATCTGTCTCAAGATTTGGGGTATCTTCTGCTATCCCTGAGTATGTTTTATGTGACTCTCACTTATCCCTCTTCTGTGCTCATCATTTGTAGGTTTGGTCTCTTAAATAGTATCCCACAAGTCCAATGTTTTAATTGTACTTTTTGTTTTTCACCTGCTTGTTTAAACACATCTACCTTGTCTTCAAGCTCTGATACTCTATCTTCAGTTCCATCCTGTGTACTAGAGAGGCTTTCAATTATGTATTTTTAGATTGATTAAACTTATCATTTCTAGATTTCCCTTTTTTTCCCCAGAATTTCTATTCCATTTTTAAAATTTCTTTCATGTCCTGTATTGTTTATTTCATTAAACTCTTTAATTTTTTCACAAAATTCAGACACTTATTCATGCCCTTTTTAATGGATATTTTTGTAATGATCTCTTTAAAATTCTTTGGTATTTCAGCCAGTTCACTACCGTTTGTGTCCATTCATGTGAAGTTGTTCAGGTTGGGAGGAATTGTCCTTGTTTTGTCATAGTTCTGTGTTGCTTCGTTGGGATTTGCATATTGAGACTAAGTCATTGCTTGGAATCTTTAATCACTTGCAGTCTTTCCGTTGAAAGCGGATGGGTTGAGGTGACTTGTCTCACCACTGGACAGACCATCTGCCATTCACCCAGGTGTTCAGGGCACTGGGCCTGTTCCCCAACACTGCTCAGACCGAGTTGGACTACTAGAATCTCTTGTAGAAGGGTTGGTTGTCCACTTCCAGGCTGCTTTGGCCATACTTCTTCCCTTATTTGTGTATTTGAAGCCACTTCTTAACCCGAGGACCAGGCAGTCCCCACTTTTTCTACAACTCCCCTACCCACACCCCGTTGGTATTGGATGGTGTAGCAAATGTCTAGGCTTTCGTGTGATTCCTAAATGCATCAGAATAGGGGGTCAACAGGGCACTGAGTTCTGCCCTGCTGGAGGGAGAAGTGAGGGATGTAGTCATTCTGCCTCTTGGTCTCAATGACCCTGTCTAACAGTTCACATACCCTGAGGGGGCATAGCCTGTGGAAATCTCATGATTGAAAGTGTTTGGGCTCACCAGGTGCTCACTCCTGCCTGGAAGTCGATGCATGCTAGAATATGGTTCCTGGAGGGTGTTTCAGTGCTTTCTGGACTCGCCCAGCAGTCCGCCCGTCTGGGTATGGAAAGAGGCTATAGAAATCCTATGATTTTGATAACCTGGGTTTGGAGGCCTTAGATCCCTTTGGCAGCAAACATGTCAGATGTAGTTTGTAGGAGTGGGTTTCAATACATTCAGGTCCTGCCTGACAGTCCACCTCCTTGATGGAGGAGAAAGCTATAGAAATCACATGATTTGGAGGGTCTAGGCTCTGACTTAGCCAACACATGTGGCTAGGAGGCAGACCCTGAGGCCAAATATTGTGCCAGTCACAGACTTGGTGCTTCCCACTAATGATGGGACTCACTCCTTGTTAATAAGGACAGAGCCTCTCACCGCCATGCCCGTATCTGCTAGAGCTCCCTGCTGCTTGCACCTTCATGTGGGATCACATAAACTTGCTCTTTCCCATGCTCACCTCTCATGCGCATCTCACAGTGGGACACTGTGTCCCAAGACTCCTTGAGCAATAATTGATGCTTTTTCTCAGGCCCTAAGAGAATCTCAGTTTCTAACACTAGGCCCTCTCAGTAGGAAGAAGCTCTTCAGGATGGATAGTAACAAAATAAAATGCCTTTGTTCACTGGGGCTAGCCTTTAACATCAGAGAAGTCACTACCTCACCAAGTCCCTGAATTGGGATATTTGTAGAAGTGTGGGTTTAGCCTGGCTGGCATTGCCAATCTGTGGCCAGAGCCATCTGGCCAGAAGTGGTGCTACAGCTAAAGAGGCAGAGTGGTAGCCTTGAGCAAAAAGAAGCTCAGTGGCAGTGCTCAGGCCCTGAGTCCCAAGTCTCAGAACTGGCCAAAAAAAAAAAAAAAATTCCATTGCTTAAAAAAAATAGACCTTCTTTTTCAGTTCCCACCAATGTATTGATGATCATGTACTGAATTCCTCATTCTAAATCTCACTGCCTTTTTCCATACCACTGCCACCACCAAGAGTGAATACAGATGACCAGTACAGGCTGTAAACTCGTCTACAGAGTACTCTTCTTTCCTGTATCATGAATGGGTATTGCTTTTACTAGGAAATGGCTTGCCTGCTTTTCCACATCTCTTATAACCCCTACTGAAGGAAAATTCCACTTACTATTTTAATGTGGTTATATGTTCACCAGCCTATATTTTGTGTTTTTAAGATATGATTTCTTTAAGTTATGTTAGAAAAGATGATTTCTCTTATTTTTTAGTGAAAAGCACTGGACCATTGACATATAATATCAAGAACACAAGTATAGGGGCTGGGAATATAGGCTAGTGGTGAAGTGCTCGCCTCATATACATGAAGCCCTGGGTTCGATTCCTCAACACCACATATATAGAAAAAAGCTGGAAGTGGTGCTGTGGCTCAAGTGGTAGAGTGCTAGCCTTGAGCAAAAAGAAGCCAGAGACAGTGCTCAGGCCCTGAGTGCAAGCCCCAGGACCTGCAAAACAAAACAAAACAAAGAACACAAGTATAACATCATTTCTCTTAACAAAATATTAGTACTTTATTTACATATGATACTATAGAAACTGAATAATCAGTACTATTTTTTTTTTTTTGGCCAGTCTTGGGCCTTGGACTCAGGGCCTGAGCACTGTCCCTGGCTTCTTCCCGCTCAAGGCTAGCACTCTGCCACCGAGCCACAGCGCCCCTTCTGGCCCTTTTCCATATATGTGGTGCTGGGGAATGGAACCGAGAGCTTCATGTGTAGGAGGCAAGCACTCTTGCCACTAGGCCATATTCCCAGCCCATCAGTACTATTCTTAAGGGACTCAAATCTACCACACAGAATAGAGCAATTTATATAGTGGTCATAGCCTTAATTATGTAAGAAAGTAGACATGAACATGGACAAGGAACCTGCCAAAATTGATATTACTACTAGTTTTATTAAGAGTGAATTTAAGGAATGGCTCTTTTAGTGTTGTAGAATATTGGTATTTACTGGTTTTTTAAAGAGGATATAATATTTAATTTTTTACAAAACCTTAAAAGCCCTACCTTTCATAGAGGTCTCATTAACGTACCCAATTTCCTTAGGAAGCAGTGAAAACTTAGGTAACTATCCCCATAGCTCCCACAGGTCTGTTCACAAAATGTTTCTGTTCTGGTCTCACTCCATTTTCTTATGTCTTATTTCATCTGTTCTTGTCCTTGCCCTAGATGTAGATGCTACTACTGATTTCTATGTTTTAAGGATTGAAACAAATTTCCCCCCAGGGTTACTTATCTAGGAACAAAACGTTGGTTCTTCTGGTCCATTTTTATTCTGAGTTTAGCTGGAATCATGGTGGCCTACACTTCATTGTTATTGGTAAGTGGTATTTTCTACTTCTTTATGAATGTCCTCATAAGTTGCTCTTGCCTGGGAAATAGTATCAAAGCTGGGATCACGCTGGTCTTAGTATACTGAGTTGGGGGTTATGTGAGGGGTTGTAAATTTATGTACCAGAGGTGGGGGAGGAGGCCTGGGCTCTTAGAGGATGTACCTGAGCAATGTGGTCATCTGCAAGGTGTCCTGTCACCCATTTCCCTGTTCCATTCCTGTCCCGTGGTTCACTCAGTGTTATAATTATGGATACCCACAGTGTCACATCAGCAGTCTTTCTGGGTATTATAAATTAAACATGTTCCAATGATGAGTCAGTCACCTAACCGAAATGCAGCGTCACATGTTGGCAAGGGTCCTTGGGAATAATGTGCCTCTGCTTCTGTGGCCTGACACGGTAGTGTGAAACTGCATGCAGAAGGCGCACCACACAAGAGAAAACTCTGGAAATGGAGACATAAGAAGATGATGACGTTTACAGTTGAGTTTCTCATTCGTTCATAGGGCAGATGCTTTTCTCTGATTTCATCGTCTTGTGGCCCTACTGACTTCCTGCCTAATGAAAAAAGAACTGGGGGCTGGGGATATAGCCTAGTGGCAAGAGTGCCTGCCTCGGATACACGAGGCCCTAGGTTCGAATCCCCAGTACCACATATACAGAAAACGGCCAGAAGCGGCGCTGCGGCTCAAGTGGCAGAGTGCTAGCCTTGAGCGGGAAGAAGCCAGGGACAGTGCTCAGGCCCTGAGTCCAAGGCCCAGGACTGGCCAAAAAAAAAAAAAAAAAAAAAGAAAAAAGAACTGGACCCCAAGCCTGTTGCTAATTTTGTTAATTTTTCCTTTCAACAAACTTATTAACTCCGCTATGAGGAGAACATTTTAATAAGTACTGAGTATACAGATATCAGTAAAACACATGCAGCTTCTGTTTTCATGAAGGACATTCCCTACAGACAGGTATGGGATAGGAAATTACAATTATTGCCAAACGCTGGTGGCTCATGCCTACAATCCTACCTACTCAAGAGCCTGGATCTGAGGATCTCAGTTCAAAGCCAGCCTGGCAGAGAAGAGGAGGAGCTGTGGCTCAAGTGGAAAAGCACTTGTCTTGACAAAACAAAACAAAACAAAACAAAACAAAAACACAAAAAACAAGCAGGAGTGGGAGGTACTGGGACACGCCAAGTTACAATTTCTCATTCGTTATTTAAAATCTAGTAGGCAACTAAGTCATGGGCAAAAATAACAGATAAAACAGTAAAACTGTTACTACAAAGGTCTAAATGAAGATCGGCAGGAATTCTGAGCAGTAAGAGGTACCTGTGGCCAAGAGCATTCACTAAATCTTGCCAGGTACCAATGGCTCATGCCTGTAATCATAACTACTCAGGAGGCTGAGATTTAAGGATTGAAGTTCAGCCAGCCTGGGCAGGAACATCCGTGAGACTCCAATTAACCAGTAAAAAGCTTGCCATGGAGGCATGGCTTTAGTGGTAAAGTATCTCCCTTGAGCAAAAAGGCTAAAGGATGGTGCACGGATTCTGAGTTTAAGCCCTGGTACCAGCACAAAACAAAACAAAAACAAACAAAAAAATAAACTTCTCACTGTAATGAGATCTAAGGAACGATGGATTTGGACATTCAGAAACGGGACTGGATGAGAATATTCTGGGCTAAAGGAAACATATCATGAGAAGCAGCAAGAAACAACATGGGAGATATTTTGTTAAGAGGGACAAGATAGTTCTTTTAGTGCTTGGAGCATAATGACAAATAGTGGGGAATCTGTGGCAGATTTGAGAAGGCTGGAAGCTAAGGCATAAAACAGGATTCTGTTTTATAGGTAAATCATCCAGGAAGCTGTGGTTTGGAAGCTGCCAGCAGAGGGAATGGTTAGGAAATACTCCTTTTAATCAGGAAAATGGAGATATGGTATGTGGCCAAGTTGCAACCACTGAACTGTAGCACGTTGATACCAAACTAGGAGGAAAATGGTATTGTTAGCTTCTAAGATAAGAATGTCAGTCTCCTACCATGTATTTTAACAGACCTACCGATCCTACCTCTTTTTTGCATACGTGTAAAATGATAGAAGTAGTGACAAAGGACAAGACCTGGGTTCCATTTCCAGATCTGTCATTATGTGACTTTGTAATCTTGCTCATGTGATGTCTCTCCTGAGTGTCTGTTCCCCTTTACAAATGAGAAAGATAACATTTAATTATCTCTTAATAGGGAGGAGTAAAAGACAAAGCATACACATGAAATTACTTTAAAGCATGCTTTTATGTGTTCAAACTGGCATTACTATCCTGTCGTCCAAAGACTCTAGTTTACAGTTTGATCCTCCACATTGACTTGATGACTGGCTAGACTTAGATCTAAATCTGTTTGTTGAGCATATCCTGGGATTAACTACAGTTATAATATCAGACACTTGCTTCCCAAGAAAGAGCTTGGAGTCAGGCACCAAAGGCTCATGCTTTCAATCCTAGCTGCGGGATCCGGTTGAAGCCAGCCCAGGCAAGAAAGGCAGTGAGACTCTTCTCTCTACAACCACAAGAAAAGCCAGAAGTGAAGCTGTGGCCTAAGTGGTAGAGCACTAATATTGAGTGAAAAAGCTAAGCCCACGTTACTGGTACAAAAGACAGGCAGGCAGACAGACAGACAGACAGACAAGCAAGCAAGAAAGGAAGAGAGAGAGAGAGAGAGAGAGGGAGGGAGAAGGAGGGAAGGAAGGAAAGGAAGCAAAGAAAAAGGAAAAGGGGGAGAGAATAAAAGGAAGGAAGGAAAGCGAAAGAGGGAGGGAGGGAAGGAAAGAAAGAAAGGAAGAAAGAAAGAAGAGAAGATGGAAGGAAAGAGAGAGAGAGAAAGGAAAGAGAGAGAAAGAAGGAAGGAAAGGAAGGAAAGAAAGACAAAAAAGAAAGAAAACCCTTAGGAAAGGTGACTGTTATGCACTATCCTCTTAAATACTAATAGTTCTATCCTCTTAATACTAATAGTAAAGACCATTTAGGGGGCAGGGGACAGGGCAGGAACTCAGGAAAGGCCACCTACCAAGGTGATTGTTATGAAATCCCAGAGGAAACAATGAGTTCTTGCTTTCAGTGATGGTGAAAGTTACAAAATAGGAAGTGACAAATAAACTGCCAGCGCCATGGGTTGGAGAGCTCAGACAGAAGGCTGAGAGGCTGGGAAGTTAGGTATAAAAGAAGTTAAGGGCTGGGAATGTGGCCTTGTGGTAGAGTGCTTGCCAAGAATGCATGAAGCCCTGGGTTCGATTCCTCAGCACCACATATACAGAAAATGGCCAGAAGTGGTGGCTCTGTGGCCTGAGTGGCAGAGTGCTAGCCTTGAGCACAAAGAAGCCAGGGACAGTGCTCAGGCCCTGAGTCCAAGGCCCAGGACTGGCAAAGAAAAAAGAAGAAGAAGAAGAAAGAGAAGGAGAAGGAGAAGGAGAAGGAGGAGAAGGAGAAGGAGAAGGAGAAGGAGAAGGAGAAGGAGAAGGAGAAGAAGTTGTTAATGTGAATTTGAGCTACAGAAATTCAGTATTTTAAAAATAAACTCCCGGGACTGGGGATATGGCCTAGTGGCAAGAGTGCTTGCCTCCTATACATGAGGCCCTGGGTTCGATTCCCCAGCACCACATATACAGAAAACGGCCAGAAGTGGCGCTGTGGCTCAAGTGGCAGAGTGCTAGCCTTGAGCAAAAAGAAGCCAGGGACAGTGCTCAGGCCCTGAGTCCAAGCCCCAGGACTGGGAAAAAAATAATAAAATAAAATAAAAAATAAACTCCCTTTACTTGTTTGTCTCACAGGTAGTTACATTTTTGTTGCTCCGGGAAAGGATTGAACTGTACCTGCATACATGCCATAAGGTAGGAAACCTGAGACAATGAATGTGTGTTTCTTGGTGTTAAGTGTTTTACAGAGTTGACCTCTCTTCCATTGTTCTCCTTTTAAAGTGAAGAGATATGCTTATACAATTTTAGCTAAAATAATACAATTTCTCACAGTCATAACTGAGTTACCCAGTTTGCTTAACCTAAGGAGGCTCCAAACTATACTTTTCCTCACTTCTTCATGTTGAAGTCAGAAGCTCTGTCTGTTCCTATCATCCCGATTCAATCTTAGGCCAAGTTCTCACTTTCCCACTCCGTTTTGGTCAAAGAACAATCTCATTTCAGTTAGTGAAAATGTTAGTTCATTGTTATAGCTCCAAACTCCGACTGTACAGATCTTAAAAACGTTCCTACCTCCTCCTCAGGCTTGACCAAGGCAGGAAGCCTGCAGTGGCATCAAGGGCACGTGGGCCCTTTCCTCTGTCCTTGGCATGAGTGGGGCACAGGGAAAGAGGAGATGCGCGGCACAGAGGGACACCTGGGTCTGTGCACAGTTTGACTCTCCTCTCCAGAGTTTTCTTGTGTGCTTTCTTAGAGGTCCTTTTGCTGAAAGCCTTGACCTCAGCTATTGTGAATGCCTGCCTGTCTAATAATCTTGTGAATGCTTGTCTTTTTATAAGCTCATAAAATCTCTCCTCTGAGGTTCATTTGACCTTGGCTTGAATCTCTCCAAGACGATAGACATCATTCTCTCAAAGAGTCAGTGGTCTGTTCCCTTAGCAACTATGCTTCATCCTGTGTGGACCTATATCATATCTCAGATACACTGGTTCTTCCTTTGTTCTGCTGTGGGTTCGAGCAACTCTAAGAACAGTCTCTTGCTTTTTTTTTTTTTTTTTACAGGTTTTCATGTGTGGTTGTAGATACCATATTTATATTTCCTCAACTCTGGGGACATACTAAATTATCCAAGTAGTATCCTTAAAGCTCCTATTCAAATGAGAAGTAAAGCTAGAAATGTGTGTGTCATTAGAACAGATGGAAACTGGGGCCATGAGATCTGAATTCAGAATCTCACAATTCAAGTTCCAACACAGAATGTGTTTACTGATACAGAAAATGAAAGATTTTTGATGAGTAGCTACATGTGACTTCACATTTATTCAAGAGAAATACTTAATTTGTATTTCATGATAGCTTTTATCCTTGAAATCATTTGTAAAGTTTTGTGTTGTGTAAGATTGTTGTGTGTCAAATTTGACAGTTTAACCTTTGTGTTGTGATGAATTTTAGCTTGCTAGTAAGTTAAAAATGTTTGCGCCTATGTATTAGAGATTGGCCTATACCTTTCAATTCTCATAATGTCTTTATTGAATTTGCATATCAAAATTTTGAAGGCTTCCTAAGGAAGAAGTAGCAACTGTTATCTCCTTTTCCATTCTCTGGAAGACTTTATAAAAGTTTGGAGATGCTATCCAACATTGAAGCTAGAAAAGAGTTCTCTTGTAATACACTTAATGTGGAGTTAATTACATTATGGACAGGAGTTATCTGTCTAGAAAGCAACATAGTTAAAGAAAAACTTTACATTTGAAAGGGGAAAAGTTAAGAAAGTTATGCCTTCTTGGGTAATGACTTAGAGACTCCTCAGGAGAAGTAACAATGGTCAATTGACACAAGAAGAAATGTTCAACATCTCTGGTCATGAAGGAAATGCAAATCAAATAACAGTAAGATTTCATCACCTAACCCTAGTTAGAATGGCTATCTTCAAGAAAACAAACAACAACAAATGCTGGTGAGGATGTGGCCAAAAGAGAACTCTAACATACTGTTGGTGGGAATGTAAGCTTGTTCAACCACAGTATGGACAGGAAAGTAGTGTGGAGGTTCCTCAAAAAACTAAAGATAGAACCACTGAATCACTCAGCAGTCCCACTCTTGAGCATTTATCCAATGGAACATAAATAAGGTTACAGTAAAGCCATCAGCACAACCAAGTTCATTGCTGCACTGTTCACCGTAGCCAAGATAGGATACTAGCCTAGCTGCCTTTCAGTGGACCACTGGACCAAGAAAATGTGATATATGTACACGAGAGAGTTTTACTCGTCTATTAGAGTGATATTATGCCGTTCATAAAGAAATGGAAAGACTTGGAAATCATTATATTAAAGTGAAGTAAGCCAGACCCTGAGAAACAGAGGTTGCATGGTTTCCCTCATTTGTGGTAGCCAGAATGTGCCTATGAGCATAACTAAACAACCTGGGTGGTGTGCAAGTGATTCCAAATGAATTAACTGAAATATAAAAGACTATGGAGAACTCCAATAGTATAATCTTGTAGAAAGACTAGGTCAAAGTTCAACAAAATCAACACCAGGAAATGTGTACTTGCCAGAGTGGTGGGGGGGGGGTGCGCAAAAGGAGGCAGAAGACTAATGAAGGAGGAAGGGGGGAGAATTCGATTAAGAATTCATAATATATACCACAATGCTAAGAAAAGGAAGGGAAGAGGGGTGAGAATGTGGACGTGATACTTACCAATGCGCATTGAATTCACAAAATGATTTGTTATCTGGCATCTCCTTTGTACAGCTACTTATAACTTTAATTAAAAAGTTAAAAAGTTATGCCTTCTTGTCAGTGTTCTTTCTTCTAGAATTATACAGTGTTCTTGAAGACATATTTTTCATCTGTTCATAGGTATTTGTTGGATACCTAACCACGTGTCAGACATCCTACAAGGCACTGAGGATATGATCATAAATAATACAAATGTTATCACTGACCTCATTGAGTCTGTTGAAGAAAACATACTTCAAAAAGGCATTTACTTAAAACTGAGATAATAGATTAAGACACTATGCCATGTTAAGGCCACTGAGGGAGATATAATCTGGGAATGGCCTCAAACCACATTATTGTATAATTTTTCCCAGCCATGAGATGTGTACTAAAGACATAGAAGTCAAGAAGGTGAGTGTCTGGATACACAGACTATTTAGGATTTTCAAAATGTTTAGATTAAAAAGATGAGGATACGCATTGCAAAGGATACAAGTACAATTTCCAAGGACGGTTCTTTCGTTTTGTTAAGTCACGGTCTCCCTGTGTATCCCAGGATGGTCTCACGCATACTCAAATCCTCCTACCTCAGCCTGCTGAGGGGCTGGGGTTAGAGATTGGCGCCACCACAAGCCACTCTGAAGACAATCTCATGCCCAGAAATCAGGAGATCCTTTCTGTTTCCCCAGGTCTTCATTTGTCTCCTGATTCTACTGTGTGTCTTTCTTCTGGTTATTTTGTCCAAATTCTGGCAGGACAAGTGGATGATAGTCGGGTTGTCATTGAGGGTAAGTGTCGTCGTGCGGCTCTTCACACTGTCTGTCGGGATCGGCCCAGCTTACCTTCTGGTCTCCTTCCAGATCTTTGCTCCCTATGTGCACCTGTGCAGCATCGTTCTGATGTCCCTCATCTCCTGGCCGCTGGCGTTCTACGTGTCCCATCTGGAAGCGGAAAGTAGGTTGTGGAGCGGAACCTTGCCTCCTCCCTTCCACGCTGGCCTTAGCTTGCATCCACCACTCAGAAAAACAGAAACTTGGTAGCTGGCCACTTCCACGCCCCTGGATTGCCTGTGGCTTGTCTGTCGCACGGCTCTGTCTCTTGTACTGTCAACTCACCTCCCCGTGTGGCTTATCATACTACGTGTCTGTGGCCAAACTGGCCTTCTTCTTTTATTTATTTATTTATTTATTTTGCCAGTCCTGGGCCTTGGACTCAGGGCCTGAGCACTGTCCCTGGCTTCTTCCCGCTCAAGGCTAGCACTCTGCCACTTGAGCCACAGCGCCCCTTCTGGCCGTTTTCCATATATGTGGTGCTGGGGAATTGAACCCAGGGCTTCATGTATATGAGGCAGGCTTGTTGGGCTTTTTTGCCCCTCCCGGCTCGGACTCTTACTTCTTCCTTTCCACTCTCCCTTTCACGTCCTCTCCCCTAGTCATCCGACCTGCAGATAAGCTAGAGTGGAACGGGGGAGTCAGCTCCGACCTGTCGCGCACGTGGTCTGCCGCAGATGTGTGCCCGCCTCCTTACACTAGAAGTCTGGCGTACACATGCAACGGGGCTAGCTTCTTAGAGCGAACTAACTTTATTGAGAGAAGGACAAGGGGAGATGATTCCGAGGGAGGGGTTTGGCCAGGATGTCGATAGGCTGAAAGGTATCACCTGACCCCCACGGGCTAACGTCACTCGAGCGTGCTGAGCCGGGGCGGGGTTGGTAGGCGCCGGGCTGGCTAGAATGGGTTGGGGGCTGTTTGCCCAACCGGTTTCTCTGGATTCCGATCCAGAAAGGGTAGCAGGGCCGCATTCCCCAGGGCTGGGGGGAGGGGCATCAAGCCCCTTCCATCAAGGGGGAAGATGGATCCCAACACAGGCTCTCTTGCCACTAGGCCATATTCCCAGCCCCAAACTGGCCTTCTTTAAAAAAGGATTCTTCTAGAAAAGTAAGAATTTCCCTTCTCTTCTTTCCTTCCTTCCTTCTTTCCTTCCTTCCTTCCTTCCTTCCTTCCTTCCTTCTTTCCTTCCTTCCTTCCCTCCTTCCTTCCTCCCTCCCTCCCTCCCTCTCTCCCTCCCTCCCTTCCTTTTTTCCTTGCTTACTTGCTGCTTTTCCTTTCTTCTTTTCCTTTCCTTTCCTTTCCCTTTTCCTTGTCCTTTTCCTTTCCTTCTTCCTTTCCTTTCCTTTCCTTTCCTTTCCTTTCCTTTCCCTTTTCCTTGTCCTTTTCCTTTCCTTCTCCCTTTCCTTTCCTTTCCTTTCCCCTGTCCCCTGTCCCCTTTCCCCTTTCCCCTTTCTCTTTCCCTTTCTTTCTTTCTGCTTAAACTCAGGGCCTGGGTGCCATCCTTTAGCTTTTGCTCAAGGCTGGAACTCTACCACTTGAGATACCCCTCCACTTCTGCCCTTGTTTTTGTTGGTTAGCTGGAAATAAACAGTCTCATGCACTTTTCTGCCCAGGATGGCTTTGAACCGAGATCCCTAGGTCTTGCTCTCCTTACTAGATAGAATTGTAAGTGTGAGCCACCAGCTCCCAGCTTAATGTATTTCTTTGTCTTGTTATGCATTACCTGTTGAGAGCACATGGAGGAAGCGGAAGTCATTTCAATTTTACTTGTGATAACTCAGTTTCTTTTAGTTTGTACTCAGATATTCCTAAGTTCAACTACTACTAGGTCCTGTTACATCCAAGTAACTCAAAGTAATCACACCTGGCAACCTCCGTTTCTACAGACCTGTCTGTCTCTGCCACTGATTCTCTCTCCCTAATTTCCCCTACTATCATGGAAACTCTACGCTAAAATATTTTGAGAATGGAATTGTTTCTCACCACCCAAACTCGAGTGGATCTTCTCTCTAGGTCTTTTTTTTTTTTTTTTTTTGCTATCGGTTAAACAAGAGTATTTGCCTCTCAACTTGAAGGAGGTTCTAGTTTGGTGATGGTGCTATGGCCATTTTATGCTCATAGCCTTGTATATGTATGTGTAGAGGGTACATTTTAGAAAATATTCCTGGGGCAAGTGCTTAAAGGGGTCAATAATAAACTCTTTTTTTTTTCCATTTTCTAAATTTTAGTTAGAATAAGAAGATTCAAGATGACATGTTCCGACGTGCAAAACCACCAGGGAAGTGATATATTCAGACGGTTAAGAGGTTAGAGCCAGAGGTCTAGATTTAAAAGTCAATTGCCTAGGGCTGGGAATGTGGCTTAGCGGTAGAGTGCTCACCTAGCATGCATGAAGCCCTGGGTTCGATTCCTCAGCACCACATAAACAGTAAAAACCAGAAGTGGCGCTGTGGCTCAAGAGGTAGAGTGCTGGCCTTGAGCAAAAAGAAGCCAGGGACAGTGCTCAGGCCCTGAGTCCAAGACCCAGGACTGGCAAAAAAAAAATGCCAATCACCTATTTAAAATATAGGTGATTACTTAATGTACAAATGGTTAAAATCCTCAGGGGTCTAAGTATATTCTAAGTATTAGGAAATGGGAATAACAGGGATTATGGCCAGGCTGGAGCATCAGGAGGAAGGAAGGAAGCAAATAACTCATGTTAATTGAATAATTACTATGAGTCCGCACTATTAAAACAACTCTGTGAGGCTTATGGTGGCAGTAAAGATGGTTCTATTTTATGGAAGAAAAATGAAGACCCAGAGAGATTGTCACATGTCCCTAGTCACACTGATAAGAGTCTGGTTCGGAACCCAGATTGCATCAGATTGTACCCTTTCTGCAGTGCTGCTCTGCCCTCGATATAGGAGCATCTGCAGAGGATCTTCACAAGCTTCTCAGAACTAGACAGGCTGCTCCCTCTGAAAAGCTGCTCCTTGTATTCCCTCTACTCCTCTTCCTATTTCCCCTTCTCTCTGCTCCCTTCCCTGTATAAAAGTCTTGCACATGAGCATTCCTATACATATTATGTACACATCTCTGAAAGCAAGTGGCAATGTGACGGACAGAAGACGAACTGGCCTGTCTACAGACCAGGGATTCGTGAGCTGGGTCTTACTCAGACTGCTGTGTGGGGGTAGTTAATTCCTTAAGCTGCTTCTCTATCCCCCTTTTTTACTTTTGTTTTCCCACTTTTCTCTTCTTCCAACCTTTTTTTTTTTTTTTTTTTAGCTCTACAAGTGGCTGCTGGATTGCCCTTTGCAATTCTCCTCCTATGTTTGTATTTGTTGCCTCTGGGGGTTTACTCTCCTTGCATTCTGAAGAAGGAGGATTTGGCGCCTAGACCTCTCTTCGTTGCACACAGAGGGGCACCCATGGTAGGTCTGAGCAGCGTGGACATGGCTGAATACAGGTATGTATGGGATTTGTGGGCGAGAGAAGATGACCTCACAGCCAGGGGAAACCCCTGATGAGGAAAAGAAGCTTGACGTGAAAAGAAGGCGGAATTAATGGTAGAGATTGGGCTTGAACCCAGATTATTTGGCTTCTAGTCAGTCCCTCTATCATGCTCAGTATTCAGTGGGGCAGAGGGAAATGTAGGCAGGCTCTTTGAAAAGAGAGCTAAGGGAGACAAGCTCAGCTTCCCCGACCCCTTTTCATTTCTGGGTTCTACCTCATAAAAGGGATGTGGGGAGGAGAGGTTTCAAAGCATGGGGCTTGATTTCTTCTACAGGCAGCCCCAGAAAATACCATGATGTCCTTCCAGAAGGCTGTTGAATTTGGTACCTATGCTCTGGAGACTGACGTATACTTAAGGTAGGAAAGTAAGGGACATTTCCAATGTCCCAGAGAAGGGCCCACCTGCCCTTTGGGAAGTTTTCCCTCGTGTTCAGATGGCACCAGGCACTTACCACATATACGAAGCATCCCCCTTACAAACCACATTCCCATACTTCCCCAATCTTAAACCGGACACATAGGACGGCGTGTTGACGTACAATTCAAACTTGTTCCCATTGCAATCCACGCTTCCGACTTAACCCTGTGCATTGTGTTAGCAGTTTAGTTAACTAGTATTCCCTAGATACCTGCTATATTCTCGGCCTTCTGAGTGCTTGGGAGATGGACAGTATGCCTAAGAGATAGTCCCAGCTAGTGAAGGGGATATGGCGGAATAAAGCTGTTCGGAGGAAGCCTTGCAGCTGGAGTGCGGAGGAACCCGCACGGAGAGAAGGTGACTTTCCGTGAAAGAAGAAAGGAAAAGCAGAGTCAAAGTTGTGTTTGGGTTGAGCCTCGGAGGAAAAACATTATTAGTTTACCAACCACCCGCGGAGAAGGGAAAGCATTCCAGACGGGGCGTACTCAAAAGCATCCTCGTGAGAAGTAACGAAGGGATGGAGGATGGAAGTGACCTCCACTAGATGCGAAGCCTGAGGCGCTGGGGGGGGGGGGGGGACCCTGGTGGTCACTGACTGGAGCTGGACGATGGGTGTCTTTAGTGTGTAATGGAAGCCGCCGTAGCTTTGAGGGGACAGGTTATCTCCTTGTTTCCAGAAGGCTGTATTTGGGAAATATTCTCAGGGAGCCAGTAGCAGAAGTCCACATAGAAATGAGGACGACTCAGAGCAGGGCCAGGGACACACGCCCGTTTTTCTGTGGGATCCGCTCGGCTGCGCCTCATTTGTGGCACAGCCACATGAGTGCGTGCGCTGCGCTCACAGCCCCCCGACATGCGGAGCACCCGCAGACACTGCAATGGCTTGCGGGTTGTTTCGTGCTTTCCTCTGAACAGAATGTTCGTGTCGTTCATGGAACGACCTAGTGGCCATGGGCGTAACAGAAAGGTGCTCAGCCACTGAGCTCCGGGACTCTTGTCTTTATTCTTCCCGTGGCTTCAGTTTTGATGTGGATGATCCTTCCAACCCCTCAAGTTCTCTGCTGGTTGATTCTCCATTGCTAATGACAATCTCCCTCCCTGTACTTGTTCACACGCCTGTTCCTGCATTTGGGGCGTCATTGCTCCTCCCAACTGCATATCAGTTAGGGTGCAGTTAGGACATGAAACTCACATCAGTCATTTGGAACAAAAAAAAAAGAAATGTCAAGTACCAAAACAGGACTCTGAAAAGTATAAGAGTATAAAATCATTTAATATACTTACAAAAATAGTCTCGAGTTGAATGGCAAATGGTATCAACACCAAGAAAAGCATGTTGGAATTATCTAAGAATAATTTGAAAACAGCTATCATAAAAGGGACTTCTACAATATCTACAATACTACAAAAATATTAAAGAATTCCTTCAATTCAATAACAGACAGCCTAACTTTAAAATGGCCTAAGGACATTTCCCAAAAGATGATCAGCTGTGAAAAGATGTTTACCATCATGAGCAGAACTCAAAACCATAATTGAGGTAGCATCTCCTAGTATAGCCATAGTGAAAAATAAAAAGTGTAGGTAAGTGTGTAGAAAATGGAATTTTTGTACTTGTTTGCCAGTGACTTAGTTCTGTAGCCACTGGGGAAGACAGTTGGGTGCATCCTTAGAAATGTTAACATAGAACTAGCACATAAACTATCTGTTCCACTAGATATATACACAAAAGAATTGCAAATATGAACGAAAGTAGATATTTGTATGCCAGTCATTGTGCTCACAAAGATGGCCAAAAGGTGTAAAAAAACCCAACCGCTTATCAACAGTTGGGAGGATCAACAGAATGCCCTATATACACGTGTGTGTGCGGAGCGAACAAATAACCAGTGGGGACTTAACACAGCTGCTTCAGGAAAACCCAAAGCAATATCGAAACGACTCCCTGTCAAACCTAACGGAGATACGTACAGTCAGCAGTGTTTAAAAAATTAAATGTTTGAGCTAAAAATACAGTTAAGTGAAACTGAGAAACATGACATCTGGCAGAACAAATCAGATAGAATTACTGAGCTGAAAAACAAGGTTTTGAAGGTATATTTAGAGAAAACAGAATGAAGATTAATGAAAAAAGCATACATTCGGGGACAGTATGGAACAAATATTCAAATTAGGTTTTAAGAAGGACTTTAGGATTCCAGAATAGAAAACTTACAGAGACGAAGAGAGAAAATAGAAGAAACTTCCAAATCCCAGAAGATACAAATATTGAGGTGCAGGTAGGTCAAAGGTCACCATTGGTTCGACTGAAACATTCCACCCTACAACATAGGAGCAAACCTTACAAGTTAAAGATGGAGATTCTACAAGCAAGAGGAACCACAACCGGTCTTTCCAGTTTCTCTAATGTCGGAATCCTTATAGGCCAAGAAACCAGTGGTATTAGATTTTTCAAAGTAATGCAGAAGAAAAAAGATCAAACCAAGCTTACTGTACCTAGCTAAGCTGGCCTTTGAAAATAATGGAGAAGACAGATTCCCCATAAAAAACAAAAAGTGAGACCCGTTATACAAAAAAAAAGCCAAAAGGAGCTCTTTAAAAGAGATGTTAATTAGTAGAAAGAAAACATTAGACGATATAGAAGTCACTACAGAGTAACAGTACAAGTTGAGAATGCTCTTATATTGTAAAACATCTGTTTAACATGATGACATGCCGGACACCAATGGAACGCTCATCATTCTAGTTACTCAGGAGACTGAGCTCTACCAGCTGTCAGAGACTCTTAGGTGGCGCAAGTGGTAGAGCAACAGTTTCCCCCCACCCCAGGTAAACAGTAAGTTTATTTTTGCCAGTTCTGGGGCTTGAACTACGGACCTAGGCACTGTCTCTGAGCTTCTTTTTGCTCAAGGCTAGCACTCTACCACTTGAGCCATAGCGCCACTTCCAGCCTTTGCTATATATGTGGCGCTGGGGAACTGAACTCAGGACTTCATGCATGGTAGGCAAGTACTCTACCACTAGGTCACATTCCCAGCCAGTAAGTTTACTTGAGAGTGAAAGAAAGAAGAACCATGAAAAGGAAGTCACAAAACTCTCCATCTGGAAAAGAGCCCAAAGAGGAGTTTCTAGAGCAATAATCCTGAGCAAAAAAGCCAAACAAGAATGTGAGGCCTTGACATCAAGCCCCAGTACCTGTACAAATTACACCCACATCCATGGCTGGGCACTAGTGGCTCGTGCCTATAACCCGAGATACTTGGGAGGCTGAGATTTGAGGATCACATCTAAAGGCCAGCTGGGGCAGACAAGTCCTCAGGTAACCACAAAAAGCCTAGAAGTGCAGCAGTGTCTCAAGTAGTAGAGCACTAGGCTTGAGCAAATAAAGCTAGGGACAGCACCTAAACTCTGAGTTCAAGCCCCAGGACCATCACCAAAAAAGGAAAAAAAAATTGGACATCAAGAGATAGGAAATAGATCTGGGAATGTGGCCTAGTGGCAAGAGTGCTTGCCTCATATACTTGAAGCTCTGGGTTCAATTCCTCAGCACCACATATATGGAAAATGCCAGAAGTGGCGCTGTGGTTCAAGTGGCAGAGTGCTAGCCTTGAGCAAAAAGAAGCCAGGGACAGTGCTCAGGTCCTGAGTTCAAGCCCCAGGACTGGCCCCCCCCAAAAAGAGGCAATATAAAAAGATGTGAACTGAACTATCACAGATTCAAATATATAAGGAATGGGGTACAGGTATTAAGTATTTAAGTATCTGTTGAAGTGCTGATTTAGTAGCCATGAATCCCTTCAGCTTTTGTTTATTGGAGAAGGTTTTGATTCCTCAGTTATGAAGGATAATTTTTCTGGATATACTAGGTTGACAGTTAATGATAATCTATTAGTGTTTGAATTGTGTCCTTCCAAGACATCCTTGCTTTTAGAGTTTGCGTTAAGAAATGGGTTATTTTAAAGGGCTTGCCTTTGCATGTGACTGGTTTCTTCTCCTTTTACAGATGCCAGGATATTTTGTTGTGAATATTTATTGTTTTGACTATAGTAAGCCTAGAGGTGTTTCTTTCTGATCTTGGCTCTTTGGTGTTCCATAAACTTCTTATACCTGTATGGTTCTTTCTCAAAGCTGGGGAAGTTTTCTGATATTATTAAATATTTTATCAGTGCCCTTAGTTTGTACCTCTTCAACTTCTTCCATACCTACAATCCATAAATTTGGCTTTTTGATAATGTCCTAGAGGTCTTTGTAAATTTTGTTTGTACTACCATAGTACTTTTCTCTTTGACTGCTCTGGTTACTACAGTGTATTTTTAACTCTTGATATATTTTCAAGTTGTTCCATTCTGTCTTCAAGACTTTCTATTGAGCTTATATTTCAGTTATTGACTCTTTAATTTCCATAATTTCAGTTTTTTTTCAGATTTCTAAGTCTTTGTTGAATTATTTTATATCTTGTATTGTCTTCATTCATTTTATTCATTCATTTGTTGGAATTCTCCTTGCATACAGTCAGTTGTTCATTTGTCTCTTGATTTCTTTCAATAATCATTCCTGCCATAGATCTTCTGAATTCATTGGTAGAGATCTATGTGCTTCCCTTTCCTTCAGTTCCTTTGTTGTAGAATTGTTGGCCTTTGGAAGAAACATATTTTCATATGTTCTCATTTTACTAATATATCTCTGTTGTAATCTACACTTCGGAGAGTGTGTTTTTTGTTGGAAAGTTAAGTCTCTTTCTGTTGGGAATTTACCAATGTTTAGTCATGACTGGGTTGTGTCAGGATTATAGTGATTTTTTTAGTCACTATCCTATAAGAAGACATGACTCAGTAGTCAAAGGTAGTATTCAAGCGGCTGGTCCCGTTCCATATACGCCTCAGGGAGAGCAGATGTAATCACAGATGACACATACCCACTCCGAGGCTCCAACACTTGCTATTAGCATCAGAGCTTCACCACATCTTCAGTGTCTTGGAAGGATTACAGGGGCAAAGATGCTACTTTCTGGAAAAGGAGGACTTTGGTCAATAATGCTAACAATTATCACCAGGTATGTGTACTGTTAGGAGGACAGAAGGGGTGGCAATTGTGGCTAGTTGAAGGGGATAATGAGAGAGTGCAGTGAGAGGTAGAAAAGGTCTAGTTAATGAGGTATTGAGGAAAATGGCAAAAGAAAAATGAATGATCACATTTAAGTAAATAGGTTAAAATATCTGGCAAGCTAGTTAACCTGCTGAAGGTAACAAGGACAGATTGTGGCTGGGTGAATGAAGATAGAAGAAATCATAATGGCTGAAATAGTTCAACTGGTAAACAAGAGAAGTATTTATAACTTAAGTAGAATTTTGTTGGGCGTGGGGGAAACTTGTTGTGTCTCAAGTATAGTAACTGTAAAGGAAAAGAAGGACTAAGAATGGAGGGAAATAAATACCCAAATCATATGTATGTATGTATATGTAGAAAAAAAACCATTAAAAACAGAGAGAGAGGAGAGAAAATTTCAGAGTTCTCAACCGTTGTATCCTTCAGTATAGCCGGTAGCAACATGGCCACTTGCTATAATGGCGAGTTCCCAGCCGAGGTGGGGAACTGCAGAGTTCTCATTAGAGTCCCAGTGAGGAGTTGCTATGCTTCAGTAGGAGCATAGGAGCCTAGCTAGCCACAGTCCCAGACAAAGAAGGCACATTGTGTTCCGGAGGCTTGTAGAAGCAACATTGATTGTCTGGTGGGGAGCAAAAGCGGGCAATTCTACCTAGAGGAATAGATTTAGGAAATAGATTTAATTTCTATACCTAAAAGACAGAGAAGGGAGGGGAAAGGAGAGGAGAGGAGAGAGAGAGAGAGAGAGAGAGAGAGAGAGAGAGAGAGAGAGAGAGAGAGAGAGAGAGAGAGAGAGAAAATCACCAGTAAAGTCTCTCGATGGTGCTTACCCTTCAGCATCCATGATGAACAAATGTGAGTGGTGTCGTTGGAGATGCGCCACGTCAGGTCAAACTGGAGTCTGGAACAAAACAAAAAACCCACTTCTAAGCTTTAATGTTTATCATGGATTTTACACCAGTTTTGATTTGTGACCAGAGTATTCATCTTGCTTATTGAATTTTGAGCTCCTTGATTTATCAGTTTAAGTGGATTATTGTTTTGCTTTTTTTGTTGTTGTTTAAAATAGTTCTTTTAAAAAGATTAAAAATAAGAAAACAATTTAACATTTGCTGGTAAATTAATAATTTCTGAGAGCCTTCATTCTTTTGTAGATACAGGTTCCCAATTGTATCATTTCTCTTTGCTTAATTACATTTTTAAATTTTCATAGTGAAGGTGTACTGGAAATGAATTATATCCTTCCGTTTGTTTGTATAAAAACATTTTCATTTTCCCTTCATGCCCGAGCAATATCTTTTACTGTGTGTAAATTTTTGACATTTCCTTTCAACCTTTAAAATATGTAACTATGTTGTTCCATAATTTTCTCATATTAAATGAGAACGTCTGCTGTGTATATTTTATCTGCACAGGCTGGATTTCTTGCTTCATGTGCCCCCTACTGGCTACTTTTACATTTTGTTTTTATTAAGGTCTTTGTGTTATTGTTTTGTTTATTACTTCGGTTAGAATGATCCTTAATACAATGGTTTGGGGGTGGTGTATACTCTCTTATTTACCCTTGTTGGTATTTATTAAGATTCTGGGATCTGCTGATGCAATATTTTCAATAAAGTCCTTTAGTTTTTATTTCTTCAGCTATTATTTTTCTTACCAATTTTTAGGACTCTACACAGATAGAATACTGCTTGATACTGACTTGAAGGTCATTCCTACCCTGTCATTTCATTCTGATTTCCATGCTCCATTGGCTAGATTCTGTTGCTTCGTCTTCAGTTCACTGGTCTTTGCAGCATCTGATCTGCTCTAATTTTTTTTTTTTTGCCAGTCCTGGGGCTTGAACTCAGGGCCTGAGCACTGTCCCTGGCTTCTTTTTGCTCAAGGCTAGCACTCTACCTCTTGTCTGCTCTAATTTTTATCCATGGGAATTTGCACTTACATTCTCACTTTCTGGAATGATAGCCTACATTTATGTCTTTTGTTCATGTTTTCCTTTCTATTTGTATCATTTATACTTTTATATTATTTAACACTCACCTAAGCCCATCTCTTATTTTTAATTTGCCTCTATTAAGCAGTTTCTCTTACATATTCACAGATGCCTGCATCTTCACACTTCCACTGAATTTTAGTTTTATGCGTGAGGGTGCAATTTTACAATGATGGCATATATTCTATTGTATTTCTTTAAAACATGTTGGCATTTTTCTAGTAGGTGGTTAAAGTTTCTTTTAAATAAGCTTTGATACTTTGGAAACATGACTTTTTTAGAAAAGCTTTTTTCTGGCTGTTCTAAAATAACTCTGAATCCATTCTAGTTCCAAATGATTGTCATGTATTTTCTCTTATTCTTTCCCTCCTTTCCCCCTCTTCTTTCCTCCCTCCCCTCTCTTTGTCTCTTCTTTCTTCTCTCCTTTTCTCTCTCCTTTCTTACACAAGGTCTTGCTGCATAGCTCATCAGTCTTGAACTCATAAACTTTTACCTCAGCCTCCCGAGTGCTGAGATTACTGATGTGAACCACCACGTCTGACAGCAATCCTTCAAGCTGTGATCTCCTGAAATCCCCAAAGAACGTCCGCATGACTGTTGAATCCGTCCTTACTGGATGGAGCTTGAATGATTTACATCTCATTTGAGGTCTGTGATCTGTCTTATAGCTTGTTGTTTGTTTGTTTGTCTGTCGTGGGGCTTGAACGCAGGGCCTGAGCGCTGTCCCTGGCTTCTTTTTGCTCAAGGCTAGCACTCTGCCACTTGAGCCACAGCGCCACCTCTGGCTTTTTCTATCTATGTGGTGCTGGGGAATCGAACCCAGGGCTTCATGTATGCGAGGCGAGCACTCTACCACTAGGCCATACTTTTTGATCGTTTTTCTTAAGCTTCATAGTTTCACTCCACCGTGTACAGATTGATATTGAGACATACACCTTAAGGAACCTATGCGTACTTCTCAGGAACTCTTGTGTCCTTCGTAGCGCTGTCCAGTATTGGACTCCAGCCCCCACTTCTGTCTTGGCCACGCCCTGTTCCGATGCTCTCCCCTTGTCAGCAAGATAGCGGAATATCTCGTAGGCTGTCCCTTCCTGTACCGCGGGAATGCGGCACTGGTACAGCTCATTTCATTTGTTTCCCTTTGGTCAGCGATGGTACTAGCAGGTTTCCAGTTGCTTATTGACCATTGCTTTCTAGGTGTTGATGGTAAGTAAATACCGTCTCTTCCTCCCTTGTGGCCATTATTACCGACGTTCTCTTCATAGACACTTAATGAGAAAGGAAGTGTTTTATAAAGTAAGATTCTCCAAAGTAGTAGAACTTACCTAATGATCCTGTCTAATGTGTAGAGTCCAGGACCAGAAACACTCCCGGTGGCCCCTACCTGGGGGAAAGCATGGAAAGACACAGGACTATTCTGTGGAAGCCTGCTCCCAATGACCTTGGGGACCTTAGCACACTGCCCTGCCCCCACTATTCCTCTCCTTGTCCTCAAGTTGACAATGTACCTGCTGCTTGGTGGATGTCAGAAAGCCTCTGAATAAGGAAGCCACTCTTCTGCCACCACTAAAATATAACTATATTATGGGAAGTCAACCCTAAGGTAGAAAAAATTTGGCATCAGTGTAAATCAGTATAAATAGGCCCTTTGCTGGGATATGAGAGTGAAGAGCCCTGGGAAAACCTGTGACCTTGCAGCGCTTTGGCGGGATCCTGTGTGCCACGTGGCTAAGGTCGGCCTATCCCCTTCTTCCCTTCTTCCCCCCTCCGCCTGCAGTTACGATAAGGTGTCTTTCCTCATGCATGACTTTGACCTGAGCAGAACAACCAATATCAGGGAGGTCATGCCAAGTGCCGCCTACGAAACCCCTGCCGCCTTCTACTGGAATTTTCTGAAAACGCTGAATGCTGGCAAGTGGTTTGTAGAGGTAAGACAGTCCCCGTGAATTCTCTGTGCAGATTCAGGTGCTGCTCCTTGAGAAGATGGCCAAGGCGAAGCCAGCCAGACAGGTGTGTATCCATTTCCATTCCAGTACTACAGCATTGACAGGAGGGGGGTTCTGGTCAAGCCGTGCGTCTGGCTGCTGCTTTCAACAAATAGGCTGGTAAATATAGGCTTGTAAAGTTATCCTTATTATGCAATTCTTTTATGCCCAAGTACATACTTAATATTTACTTATTATGTTTGTATATATTTTATATTTACATAAACCTATATATTTAATATACTTTCATAGCATTCCTACCATGTACATAAAATTTTCCTGAGCTTCTAAGTAGCTCACTAGCTTAGATAAGGACTAAGAAACACTCTTGATCCAATAAATTATACACACACACACACACACACACACACACACACATATATATCAAATAGTTGCTAGGTATTAAGCATGTGGAACACAATGGAGAATAAACATTGCTCCAGCCCCTATGGAGTTCACCAGCAAGTATAAGAAACAATTAGAATTCATTGTGACAAATGCCGAATTACAGCTCATTTCAGGTTACATTAGGAGCACAGCAGAACAACTTCTAAGTCAATCTGAAGGAGAAGGAGGGGGGGTTTCTGCAAGGAGCTAGGCTCGCTGCTGTTGTGACTATAGTGAAGCGGCCTGCACCGTGCACACTGCAGCTTTGAAG